>NC_047121.1:1438893-1620496 GCF_902500255.1 Thalassophryne amazonica
GCACACAGAACAGAGTCTGCTGACCGTGGGGGCGGGGTAGCTCTGAAAGTCTCCCCGAGTCTCTGCAGGTTACAAGCCTCAGCTTCAGGCTGCAGCAGCTCTTGGTCGCCAGATGGAATAAAACCAAAAACCACACGACTACAAAGTTTTCTGTCCTGCCTGCTTCCTGCCTCACAGAGCGCCTGCTCGTGCCCGTGTCACCCGTGTTCTGAGAGGATTAAAACTGTAAACTAATGAACCTGCTGTTTTCATTGAGGTCAAATAATTAAATGTTTCACATCCAAACTGTTTTAAACCATTTGATTCACGTGTCTGCAAAAATAAACACCTACGTCATTACCGTCAGTCCTCGTCATTACTGTCAGTCCTTCCAGGGGCGGCACCACAGCGCTGTTTACAACAGGGAGTTGTGGGGGGGGGGGGGGGGGGCTATTTAAAAAACCTGAAACTTCATACATACTGTGCACAAGTCAACAAGTCACAGGGCGTGACCCCCCCAGCCAACGTCTGCAAGCTGTGTTGTGTTTGTCTCTGGACCCACAGTCTCTGTTCTGGGGGGGTGCGGACACTCGAACCCAAATTGAAAATGAGTTTTAGTCACCACAGTGTCTGCAGTCATCACAATCTCTGCAACGCTCACCAGAGGAAAGGAAAATTATAAACAAGATCTCAGAAATGTCTGATTATGTCTGTCTGAATCCAAAATGAGACAACAGGTGATTCCTCCCGTCTTTCAGTTTTGTCTCCAAAATAAAAAATCTGGAATTAACACACACACACACACATATATATCAAATTGAATAGAATTTTTATTGTCATTGCACATACATACATACAACAAAATCTGTTCTCTGTGCATTTAAGCATCCTAATTACAGTTAGACAATCCAACCACTAGGGGCAGTGGCAGCCACAGTCCGGCACCTGGGGACCAACTCCAGATGTAGAGACGCTGCCTTGGTCATGGTCAGAGAAAGGAGCAGACCCTAAATAAACATGTTTTTGATACAGGGCGAGAATTAGTGAGTGTCACAGCCACAATCCAGGATCAGACGAGGAGCAAACATCAGAAAGATACAAGAAGGCCTCAGACAGCTGAAGGCAGATGGTGATAAGGAACAGGAGGAGGAGATATCATGGAAGACCAAGCCCCTCCATAGGATGTACCATCAACAGATAGAGGACGTGGCTGACATCAAGAAGACCTACCAGTGGCTAGAAAAGTCCGGCCTAAAGGACGACACAGAGGCTCTGATCACGGCAGAACAAGAACAGGCCCTAAGCACCAGAACCATAGAGGCAGGAGTCCACCACAGCTGACGGGACCCAAGTTCCAGGCTGTGAAAATGTGTCCTAGAGACAGTCCAGCACATAGCAGCAGGATGCAAGCTGGGACAGCGAACACTGAGAAGGACAACCAAGTGTCAGGAATCCTGTACAGGAACATCTGTACCTCATATAGATTAGAAGTCCCCAAGTCCTGACGGGAGACGCCGCTGAACCGGGCTTCAAATTCCAGACAGACAAGCAGCTGTTTGCCAACCAACCAGACACAGTGGTGATTGACAAGAAAAAGAAAATGATCAATGTGTCAATCCCAGCCGACAGCAGCATCACAAAGAAGGAGCACGAGAAAACAGAGATGTACCAAGAGCTGAAGGAGTAACTGGAGCAGATGTGGAAGGTAACGTCCAAAGTGGTCCCCGTGGTAACAGGAGCATGAGGAGCTGTAACCCCCAAACTGGAAGAGAGGCTCTGGAACAGGAACAACATCAGAGGTTTTTGTCCAGAAGAGTGCAGTCCCAGGAACAGCTAAGATACTGATCCGAACCCTCAGACTCCCAGACCTCTGGTGGAGGACCTGAGTCTGAGGAACACACAAATCTGCCCCCTGGGGGCGGGGGGTGAGAAGGACACACACACACACACACACACACACACACATATATATATATATATATATACAGTATATATATGTGTGTGTGTGTGTGTGTGTGTGTGTAGGCCTCACAAAGGAGGCTGAATTGAGAATCTCACTTTTGTCTCTTGAGCTGTGGGAGAGCAAAGTTTAAGTAGTAAAATTTTCCTCTTGGACATCTGTATATATCTCCTTCTGTCCAAATACTTATAAACCTCGGTGTATGTCACCTAATAAACAGAGTGGAATGGGCCAAAGTCCAAATACTTATGGACTTTCAAATTCCTTCTTTCCTTCCTTCTTTGCTTCCATCCTGTCCGTCTGCAATGTCCAAATACTTCTCAAAAATGTTGCTCCAAATGTTAAATAAACACGTCTTGATCAGTCAAGATCAAAGCTCAGTAAGAGAGATTAAAGATGCCTTTAATGTCACTCAGTTTAATCTTTGATGCTATTGATGGCTTTAAATTCTTCCATTCATCAAAAACATTTCACACATTGGTTACCTAGCAACTCACAATGTCCAAATACCTCTGGACCTGTGCGTACCAAAGCCATGATGAATGTCTTTGAAGTCTCACATGCAGGCATTGCTCCTTATTCTTTAATGAACTGAGTTAAAGGGTCATTGGGGGTAGCCACTGTGATGTCTCCTCACAGCAGCGAGCGTCGACCTTCGCACTCTTCAGGAAACACAAACGCTGCCGGTGCCATGACGATCATGTGTGATGTGTGGCGGTGAGCGGTCACATGGAAGAATGGGACGGGGAAAGTGGAATGTGGCGGCGAGCCGATGAAGACGAGCTGTGGGTCCACATGGTTCTGCTGAGTGTCGCGGTGACGTGGATCCTGCTGCAGATAAGCTGCGGCAGAGCCGCCGTCTGAGGCAGGCTGTTGTGATTGGTAATACGTTGCAGCTGTGACCATGAAATCAGGACTTAGCGTAATTAGCCACTTTGAAGCAGAGATTTAATACCAAAATCGTTGACAAAATACCAGAGGATCTGGTGCTACTTGATGATAATCTGATATCCAAGCCTTTGGTCTCGTGGATTTTCCGTCTTAACAGCCGTGCCATTCTGGGGCTGAGAGAGGAGACCTGGCTTCCATTTAGACCGTCTGTTCGTCAGCCAGACCCAAACACCGCTGCGCGGTACCCTCAGTTCCTATTTGTAGCAGGAACCCAAAATGACACATGAAAAATAAGAAGCACACGGATAATTTTACAGTATTATTAGAGCAACTTTTCCCTCCAACTATCTTGGTATTTTGGACTCAGACGGCTTCGGCGCATGAGTTGATGTGCACGTGATGTTTGTGTGACAGATGGCGGTAACGTGTTCCTGTTCTGTCTCTCTGCTCAGGATGTTTAATGTCCCCTGACATCAGCAAATCGGTGCCGTTATGACGTGTGAATTCAGAAGAGCTCTGTTGGAGTCCTGAACAGAAAAACGGCCCACGTGGCCAAAACGTCACAGCTGACGTCCGCTCGCGGTCTACGTTAGACTCCCAGTCTACGTGTCCCGAAGTGTCACTGTCACGAGGGTGTACGGCCTCACGAGCATCAATGAGGTCATTAAACAACACAGAAAAACTCTTTTCTATCGGGGGGCTGAAATACAGTACTGTGCAAAAGTTTTAGTCACCCCAGAGTGATGATAACATGAACCTTTGATGCCCCTCCACCTTTTTATTGGCATGTCAACACAACATCAGCTCAAACAAAAGTGAATATGTGACTTATATTTGTTATTCCATAATAATAATAATTATTATAATGATGATAATTTTTTTGTAAGTGTTTTTTTGTAACTGGCCAATAAAACACCACACAGACACAGGTGGAAATGATCATGCAATATTAAAATGATTGTAAAACACAATTACTTATTCTTTGTTACTTTTTTAAAATAGTTTTTGAGGTCCTGTGATTAGACACCAAAAATAAATAGAGCCAACTTTTCATATCAATTATCATTTATTCATGAATATTAATTTATGAAATATGTCTGCTCTGTGTCAGTCTGATCCCGTCAGATCTCAGAAGCTAAGCAGAGCAGGATCTGCTTAGTACTTGGATGGCAGACCTCTTTGGAACACCAGTGGCTGTGTGTGTTTCTCAAGGTAAAACTGGAGTTGCGTCAGGAAGGGCATCCGGCTTAAAATTACCAATGCGGATCTGGCCATATCCGCTGTGGCGACCCTGAACCTAAAAAAAACCGTGAGCAGCCGAATGAACAATAATTTATGAAAGGACCAGTCAATCAGCTGCAGTTTGTTTGTCCACCACAAGGCGTTCTGAACACCCAGGTGAATATCCTAAAAAATCTGCTCCAGGTCCACCTCCCAGGGGCTACTGAGGAGCGTCCAATGGATGTGTTGTGAAAGTGTAGGAACACGGACCCACAACAGGGGGCGCAAATGAACAGGCAATGGATAAGCCAAACAGTAACAATTTAATGTTGTAAATTGTGCACAACGGAATACAGACAATAACAAGTTTGGAACTACAGTCAATTATACGTTGAGTGACGTGTGGGCAGGCTTGAGGATAGGAGACGCCCGTCCAGAACCGAGCCGGATCCCACACGGCCCTCACCGCCAACGGATCTGAAGAACACCGGAGCCGCCAAATCCTGGGTCCCCAGGTGGCCACCGTCTCCAGCTGTCAGAACTGGTACTGCTGGCAGAGAACAAAAACAGCACAGGTGAGTGTGAGTACGCACACTCAGTAATCCCACAGTCTGTGTTCCTTAGGGAGGGAGAACCTCCACCTCCAATAACACACTCATGCAGCTCCTGTCTAAGCACTTATCTGGTTGGGGTGTGAAGCGAAGCCGTCGCTGTTCACACCAAACGCCAATCCAGCAGATAAGGCACACTACAGGAAAGCGGCTGCAAAAAGAGTTCAGGCTATGACACAGTTTTCAGTACAGCAGAGAAATACTTTTAAGGTAGCTGATTTCTCGGTGGGGAGGTGGAGTTGCAGTCCGGCCTTTATGGTGATGGTGATGTGGATGAGTGACAGCTGGTGCTGATGACGAGTGACAGCTGTCACTCCCGGTTGCTATGACGCCCTCTCGTGCTTGAAGCCCACACTTCTAGCAGGGTGCCATCTGGTGGTGGTGGGCCAGCAGTACCTCCTCTTCAGTGGCCCACACAACAGGACCCCCCCCTCAATGGGCACCTCCTGGCGCCCGACCAGGCTTGTCCGGGTGCCGCCGGTAGAAGTCGGTCAGGAGGGCCGGGTCCAGGATGAAGCTCCTCTTCACCCAGGAGCGTTCTTCGGGTCCATACCCCACCCAGTCCACCAAATACTGGAACCCCTGGCCCTTCCGACGGACGTCCAGGAGCCGGCACACGGTCCAAGCCGGCTCCCCATCGATGATCCGGGCAGGAGGCAGCGCCGGTCCGGGGATACAGAGGGGTGAAACGTGGTGAGGTTTGATGCGTGACACATGGAAAACCAGGTGGATCCGCAGCAAAGCTGGCAGCTTCAGCTTCACTGCGGCTGGACTGAGGGTTTTGAGTATGGTGAAAGGTCCAATGTATCTGTCCTTCAACTTCTGGGATTCCACTTGCAGGGGAATGTCTTTTGTGGAAAGCCAAACCTCCTGCCCAGGCTGATACGTAGGGGCCGGGGAACACCGGCGGTCTGCATGGTTCTTGGCCCTCGTCCGGGCTTTGAGCAGGGCAGAGAGGGCGGTACGCCACACCCGACGGCACCTCCTCAGATGAGCCTGGACCAAGTGCTGCTTTTGATACTGTTGACCATAAAATTTTATTACAGAGATTAGAGCATGCCATAGGTATTAAAGGCACTGCGCTGCGGTGGTTTGAATCATATTTATCTAATAGATTACAATTTGTTCATGTAAATGGGGAATCTTCTTCACAGACTAAGGTTAATTGTGGAGTTCCACAAGGTTCTGTGCTAGGACCAATTTTATTCACTTTATACATGCTTCCCTTAGGCAGTATTATTAGACGGCATTGCTTAAATTTTCATTGTTACGCAGATGATACCCAGCTTCATCTATCCATGAAGCCAGAGGACACACACCAATTAGCTAAACTGCAGGATTGTCTTACAGACATGAAGACATGGATGACCTCTAATTTCCTGCTTTTAAACTCAGATAAAACTGAAGTTATTGTACTTGGCCCCACAAATCTTAGAAACATGGTGTCTAACCAGATCCTTACTCTGGATGGCATTACCCTGAGCTCTAGTAATACTGTGAGAAATCTTGGAGTCATTTTTGATCAGGATATGTCATTCAAAGCGCATATTAAACAAATATGTAGGACTGCTTTTTTGCATGTGCGCAATATCTCTAAAATTAGAAAGGTCTTGTCTCAGAGTGATGCTGAAAAACTAATTCATGCATTTATTTCCTCTAGGCTGGACTATTGTAATTCATTATTATCAGGTTGTCCTAAAAGTTCCCTGAAAAGCCTTCAGTTAATTCAAAATGCTGCAGCTAGAGTACTGACAGGGACTAGAAGGAGAGAGCATATCTCACCCATATTGGCCTCTCTTCATTGGCTTCCTGTTAATTCTAGAATAGAATTTAAAATTCTTCTTCTTACTTATAAGGTTTTGAATAATCAGGTCCCATCTTATCTTAGGGACCTCGTAGTACCATATCACCCCAATAGAGCGCTTCGCTCTCAGACTGCAGGCTTACTTGTAGTTCCTAGGGTTTGTAAGAGTAGAATGGGAGGCAGAGCCTTCAGCTTTCAGGCTCCTCTCCTGTGGAACCAGCTCCCAATTCGGATCAGGGAGACAGACACCCTCTCTACTTTTAAGATTAGGCTTAAAACTTTCCTTTTTGCTAAAGCTTATAGTTAGGGCTGGATCAGGTGACCCTGAACCATCCCTTAGTTATGCTGCTATAGACTTAGACTGCTGGGGGGTTCCCATGATGCACTGAGTGTTTCTTTCTCTTTTTGCTCTGTATGCACCACTCTGCATTTAATCATTAGTGATTGATCTCTGCTCCCCTCCACAGCATGTCTTTTTCCTGGTTCTCTCCCTCAGCCCCAACCAGTCCCAGCAGAAGACTGCCCCTCCCTGAGCCTGGTTCTGCTGGAGGTTTCTTCCTGTTAAAAGGGAGTTTTTCCTTCCCACTGTCGCCAAGTGCTTGCTCACAGGGGGTCGTTTTGACCATTGGGGTTTTTACGTAATTATTGTATGGCCTTGCCTTACAATATAAAGCGCCTTGGGGCAACTGTTTGTTGTGATTTGGCGCTATATAAATAAAATTGATTGAATTGATTGATTGATGCCCTGGGACAGCGGGAGGCCCGTGACAAATTCCAGGCCGATGTGAGACCAGGGGCGATGAGGCACTGGCAGAGGCTGGAGGAGGCCTTGGGCCTTGTGGTGGTCGGCTTTGCCCCTGGCGCAGGTGGTGCAGGCCTGGACATACTCCCGGATGTCGGCTTCCATAGACGCCCACCAGAAGCGCTGCCGGACCACTGCCACAGTCCTTTGCACCCCTGGATGACAAGAGAGCTTAGAACTGTGACAGAAGTCTAGGACCGCAGCCCTGGCCTCTGGTGGGACGTACAGCTTGTCCTTCAGACCTGTCCCCGGGTCCTGGCTCCGTGTCAGGGCCTCCCGGATGGTCTTCTCCATGTCCCAGGTGAGGGTGGCCACGACAGTGGACTCGGGGATGATGGTTTCCATTGGGTCTGACAGCTCGGTCTTGACCTCCTCTTCGTGCACCCGGGACAGGGCGTGAGATCGTTGGTTCTTCGTCCCGGGGCGGTAGGTGATCCGAAAGTCAAAATGCCCGAAGAACAGTGACCAGCGGGCTTGCCTGGGGTTCAGACGCCTGGCGGTCCTAATGTACTCCAGGTTCCGATGGTCCGTGAAAACCATAAATGGTACCGATGCTCCCTCCATCAGGTGTCTCCACTCCTCCAGAGCCTCTTTCACCGCTAGAAGTTCCCGATTGCCGACATCATAGTTCCTTTCAGCTGGGGTCAACCTGCGGGAAAAGTAGGCACATGGATGGAGAACCTTGTCGGACTCCCCGCTCTGTGATAGTACGGCTCCTATCCCTGAGTCAGAGGCGTCCACTTCAACTATAAACTGGTGATTGGGATCGGGCTGCACCAGAAGTGGTGCAGTCGAGAACCGGCGTTTCAACTCCCTAAACGCAGCTTCGCACCGATCCGACCAGGTGAAGGGGACTTTTGTGGAGGTCAGGGCTGTCAGGGGGCTAACTACCTGACTGTAGCCCTTGATGAACCTCCGGTAGAAATTTGCAAAACCGAGGAACTGTTGCAGTTTCCTATGGTTTGTTGGTTGGGGCCAATCTCTCACCGCCGCAACCGTGGCCGGATCAGGGGCGACGGAGTTGGAGGAGATTATGAACCCCAGGAAGGACAAAGAAGTGCAGTGGAACTCGCACTTCTTGCCCTTCACAAACAGCCGGTTCTCCAACAACCGCTGCAGGACCTGACGTACATGCTTGACATGGGTCTCAGGATCCGGAGAAAAGATGAGTATATCGTCCAGATATACGAAGACAAACCGATGCAGGAAGTCCCGCAAGACGTCATTAACCAACGCTTGGAACGTCGCGGGCGCATTGGTGAGGCCGAACGGCATGACCAGGTACTCAAAGTGACCTAACGGGGTGTTAAATGCCGTCTTCCACTCGTCTCCCTCCCGGATCTGAACCAGGTGATAAGCATTCCTAAGATCCAGTTTAGTGAAAATTTGGGCTCCATGCAAGGGCGTGAACACTGAATCCAACAGAGGTAACGGGTATCGGTTGTGAACCGTGATCTCGTTCAGCCCTCTGTAATCAATGCATGGACGGAGTCCACCGTCCTTCTTGCCCACAAAAAAGAAACCAGCACCCATCGGGGAGGTGGAGTTCCGGATCAACCCGGCAGCTAACGAGTCCCGCATGTAGGTCTCCATTGATTCGCGTTCCGGACGTGAGAGGTTGTACAGCCTGCTGGACGGGTACTCAGCGCCCGGTATCAAATCAATGGCACAATCGTACAGATGGTGCGGGGGCAGCGTGAGTGCCAGATCCTTGCTGAAGACGTCAGCAAGGTCATGGTACTCGGCTGTCACCGCCGCCAGATTGGGGGGACTAAAACCTCCTCCTTAGCTTTCACACCGGGTGGAACCGAGGATCCTAAACACTCCCGGTGGCAGGTTTCGCTCCACTGAACCACAACCCCAGACGGCCAATCAATCCGGGGATTGTGTTTTAACACCCATGGAAAACCCAAAATCACTCGGGAGGTAGAAGGTGTTACATAAAACACAATCTCCTCCCTGTGATTTCCAGACGCAACCAATGTCACTGGCTGTGTCTGGTGTGTGATTAGTGGAAGGGTGCCATCTAGTGCCTGCACAGACAATGGTGACGGTAAGGCCACCAGAGGGAGCCCAACCTCCTTTCCCATCTGCTATCCAGCAGATTCCCCTCTGACCCTGTGTCCACCAGTGCTGGGGCGTGAAGGGTTAGATCCCCACTCAGGATCGTGACTGGGATGCGTGCAGATTTTCGGGGTCTCCCCGCGTGGGTATTGTGACCCACCCTTAGCCCAGTCTCTAAGGACGAGTGCTGCTGTATTGACCGTTTGGGGCATTTTTTCTGTGTGTGCTCGGTTGAGCTGCAGAGAAAACACTCCCCACGGGCCAGCCTCCTTTGTCTCTGATCTGATCACCTTTTGGCCCTGCTCGTCTCTCTAACAACGTCAGCAGGGGGAGCTGTCGTCACGTGGAGTGCCCTGGTTGTGAAGTGTGGGGAAGACGGCTCCCTTTTGGACCCGGGAGGAAGAGGGACGGCTTGTGCCTGACCACGCCCTTCGTCTCGCTCCCGTCGGTGTTCTGTTAATCGGTTGTCTAACCGTATAACCAGGTCGATAAGCCCGTCTAAATCCCGCGGCTCGTCCTTCGCCACCAGGTGCTCCTTAAGGACCAGAGACAGTCCATTTACGAAGGCGGCGCGGAGCGCAACAGCATTCCAGCTGGCTCGCGCTGCCGCAATACGGAAGTCGACTGCATACTTTGCTGCGCTCCGACACCCCTGTCTTATCGACAACAGCACACTTGAAGCGGTCTCGCCTCTATGAGGGTGGTCGAACACCTGTCGGAACTCCCTCACAAACCCAGCATATGTCGTTAGGAGCCGTGAATTCTGCTCCCAGAGCGCCGTAGCCCAGGCACGTGCCTCTCCTCAAAACAAATTTATAACGTAAGCCACCCGGCTAGCGTCTGACGCGTACATGACGAGCGAACAAAAAAGACGAGTGAGCACTGCATCAAGAAGTCCGAGCACGTCTCAACACAGCCTCCGTATGGCTCCGGAGGGCTTATGTATGCTTCAGGGGAAGGTGGGGGGGTTCGTTGAATGACCAGTGGAATGTCTGTTTCTGGCATTCGGTCAGCAGGAGGAGGTGCTGCAGCAGTGCCCTGAGCATGCGCTTCCACCTGGGCGGTGAGAGCCTCCATCCTTCGATTGAGAATAATGCTCTGCTCAGTAACTAAGTCCAACTGAGCAATAAAAGCGGTTAAGATGTGCTGCAGCTCACCTAACATGCCTCCTGCGGGCGCCTGTGCACCTCGCTCTTCCATTGGCTGTTCAAGCGATGGTTAACGCCCTTCGGGATCCATGACGCTGGCCGAGAAATCCTGTTGTGAAAGTGTAGGAACACGCACCCACAACAGGGGGCGCAAATGAACGGGCAATGGATAAGCCAAACAGTAACAATTTAATGTTGTAAATTGTGCACAACGGAATACAGACAATAACAGGTTTGGAACTACAGTCAATTATACATTGAGTGACTGAGGCTACATTGAGGCTTGAGGATAGGAGACGCCCGTCCAGAACCGAGCCGGATCCCACACGGCCCTCACCGCCAACGGATCTGAAGAACACCGGAGCCGCCAAGTCCTGGGTCCCCAGGTGGCCACCGTCTCCAGCTGTCAGACCTGGCACTGCTGGCAGAGAACAAAAACAGCACAGGTGAGTGTGAGTACGCACACTCAGTAATCCCACAGTCTGTGTTCCTTAGGGAGGGAGCACCTCCACCTCCAATAACACACTCGTGCAGCTCCTGTCTAAGCACTTATCTGGTTGGGGTGTGAAGCGAAGCCGTCGCTGTTCACACCAAATGCCAATCCAGCAGATAAGGCACACCACAGGAAAGCGGCTGCAAAAAGAGTTCAGACTATGACACAGCTTTCAGTACAGCAGAGAATTACCTTTAAGGTAGCTGATTTCTCGGCGAGGAGGTGGAGTTGCAGTCCGGCCTTTTTGGTGATGGTGATGTGGATGAGTGACAGCTGGTGCTGATGACGAGTGACAGCTGTCACTCCCGGTTGCTATGACGCCCTCTCGTGCTTGAAGCCCACACTTCAAGCAGGGTGCCATCTGGTGGTGGTGGGCCAGCAGTACCTCCTCTTCAGTGGCCCACACAACAGGATGAGCCTCCTTGTGTCCCCACTGTGGAAGACTGGACTATAGGGGGTAAGATGGTTGATGAAAGTAGAGTGGAACAGGCAATCAATTTGTTTGGCTCATACAAAATTAGTGCCATTGATAAGATTTTCCCTGCTCTTCCACAGAAGGGCTCGGATGTTCTAATCAATACTATAACTAAGATGTATCAGGCAGGTCGGGCTAATGGCTGTGTTCCAAAATCATGGAGACTAGCCAGGGTGATTTTTCTGCCCAAGCCGGGCAAACCTTCTTCTAAAGACGCTAAAGCATTTATCAGTCTCGAATCATTCCTTTTGATTGGTTCGGAGAGACTAATTGATAGATATGTCAGAGATGTTGTCCTTAAGAGGTCACCGCTCAATGTAAGGCAACATGCAGATCGAGCAGGGCTCTCCACAGAGACGGTCCTCTGTGACCTTGTTATGAGAACTGAGAGACATCTATCGACAGCACGGATTAGCTTGTTTTCTCGATATTCAGGGAGCGTTTGATAATGTATCAGCTGATTCTATCAAAGTAGCTCTGCAGTCCAAACATGTGAACAGCACCGTCACCAGATGGATTGTTGCTTCATTGTAGAAGGGCAACGGCTTCACTTGGTGACAGTCCAGGGACGATGTCAATGAAGTACGGGTGTCCTCAAGGAGGGGTCATGTCTCATCTCTACTGGTTACTTGTTGTCTTCAGCCTTCTCACTGAGTGAAATAATCTCAGACTGTCCAATCAAAGATATGCAGACGATTTAGCGATCTTTATTGAGGAATTCTGTTTGAGGACTGTTTCAGAACTCATGCAGAACGCTCTCAGGATATTGGAGAAGTGGTGTGTGGCCAACAGGTTGTCTGTGAATCCACACCAAACAGATATAGTCCTCTTCACAAATATGAGAACCAAATTCAGTCTAGTTTCTACAACCCCAGTTCCAATGAAGTTGGGACGTTGTGTAAAACGTAAATAAAAACAGAATACATCCATCCATCCATCCATCCATTTTCTTCCGCTTTATCCAGAGTCGGGTCGCGGGGGTAGCAGCTCAAGCAAAGCCGCCCAGACCTCCTGATCCACACGCACCTCTCCCAGCTAATCCGGGGGAACCCCAAGGCGTTCCCAAGCCAGCCGAGAGATGTAGTCCCTCCAGCGTGTCCTGGGTCTTCCCCGGGGCCTCCTCCTAGTGGGACGTGCCCAGAACACCTCTCCAGCGAGGCGTCCAGGGGGCATCTGGAAAAGATGCCAGAGCCACCACAACTGACTCCTTTCGACGTGGAGGAGCAGCGGCTCGACTCCGAGCTCCTCACCCTATCTCTAAGGGAGCGCCCAGCCACCCTGCGGAGGAAACTCATCTCGGCCGCTTGTACTCGCGATCTCGTTCTTTCGGTCATGAGCCAAATCTCATGACCATAGGTGAGGATCGGAACGTAGATCAATCGGTAAATCGAGAGCTTTGCCCCCCTACTCAGCTCTCTGTTCACCACGACGGTCCGATACAGCGATTGCATCACTGCAGACGCTGCACCGATCCATCTATCGATCTCACACTCCATCCGTCCCTCACTCGTGAACAAGACCCCGAGATACTTAAACTCCTCCACTTGAGGCAAGGACACTCCACCGACCTGAAGAGGGCAAAGCACCTTTTTCCGTTCGTGAACCGCGGCCCCAGATTTGGAGGTGCTGATTTTCATCCCGGACGCTTCACACTTGGCTGCAAACCGCCCCAGTGCACGCTGAAGGTCCTGATTTGACAAAGCCAACAGAACTACATCGTCCCCAAACAGCAGAGACAAGATTCTGTGTGTGTGTGTGTGTTGGTGTTTACATATAAATGTGCTTTTGTAAAATATCCCTTTTTTATTTGTAAAAAAAAAAAAAAAAACATTTGCAAAAAGCCAAGTTGTGATCTGACAACCATCCGATATAGCCGGGGTCAAAATAAATAGAACACTGCCATCTACTGGCATCCAGACACTCGTACTGCCATGAACATTACTGGCCAGTAGATGGCAGTAGAGACTGTGAAAACTTGCCAAAACAAAATTCCAGGTAATCTGTGTCTGCTACATTTAATATCCGTGGAATTTAATAAATGCAAACTGAATATCAGACATCTTACATATTGACATAAGCAGGACTCTAAATACCAAACAGGAACTGATTGCAATGATTCCAACTGAAAATAATGGAGAAGCAACCTTGGCTTCTTCTGGCATTTTTACATAAAACAAACACAATAACAACATCTATACGAGGTCTGTTAGAAAAGTTTTATAGAATCTTCACCGAAAGCCATCTGAATTTTCCAAATGGTTTCCACCTGGCTGTCTCACACAGTTTCTGAAAACATTTTCATGGAGCAAAGCGGCAGTCGCTCAGCCATTTCCCTGACAATGAAAATCTGACGAGGGGGTGGACCAGTGCTCACTCAAAGCCTGCCCACAGGCGAATGACGCAACCGACAGGCTTGAAAAAACTCACGCATGCGCACGAAGGTTCAAGCTTGGCTGATGCAAGCGCACATGATTCAAATCCATATAGTTTTTTTAAAAAGTAAAAAGGTCGGATAGTTTTCTAACAGACCTCGTAAACCCAGAGAATATATTCATGAGAGTTTTAGGTACAATATACAAAGAGTTTAATGCTGTTGTCCATGTGGAGCCTGATCATAGTGTCTCAAATGCATTTCTCCTTCCATATGAGATTACCCATAATGCACCTGGACACAGCATGTTCCCCCACACTAAAACCTTCAAAATTAATGAATTACTTTAAAACTAAAACATATATCTGATATGTTCACTTTATAAAACTTCAGACGTGACGGTAATTTAAATAACTTGTCCGAACTTAGTTTGGTTAAAATCTTAACCATAAGTTAAAACTGTATGCCTCTGGATGACTTGGGTGATATTGCCAGTGTATCAGTACAGGGTCAAAAGAAATGAGCTTTTTTTTCTTTTCTTTTCTGTGACCAGTTCTCCTTTGCCTGCAGAGGATAGAACTGCACATCTACTACAAAACATTTAACATGTAGGTATTCAATTGATTTTAAACTTAATAAATGTTTGTAACCGTTAAGCTTTTTCACCCTGCTTGCAAAAATATGTTAGTGGTCTAAAATTTATTGGACCAAAATTTATCGGAAGATAATTAGTCCGCTGATGGTTTTCAAAATTATTTGAAAAACTAATCTGATAATGAAAACATTAGCTTCAATAATTAGCAGTTAGCAAATTAGCAGAACTGTGCCCACCACTGCTCACCAATATAACTTTGGTGTCATTATAAGCATTTCGAGTTTTCAGCGCCGCAGTGGCTGTTGGGTAAGTAAGGTCAATGCATATACTGTATACATTATACATTCCCAGGATCATGGCAGTAAAGTATGATCAAGTCTGCCTGTGGAAACAGGAACGATTACAGCAGTTTCTTTGTGAAAGGGGTTTACCAATGACAGGAAGAGGGGAGGAGCTTCGAGCTTCACTTCACGGTGCTCAGTAACAGTTGACTCACTTATTTTCCCTTTCGTATGGCTAGTACACTGGCATAGTATGTTACTACGCTTTCTACTCTTTTAATTCATTTTATTAGTAAACGGAGTGTGCCGCGAACTCAACTTTACCTAAATTCTGGGTCTTTTAGTGAAGTTTAGGGCTAGTGGCCGGCGATCACCTTAGTATTTCTTCTGTTTTTCTTGTTGTTTAATGCTGACAAATTCTTCAAATCTTTCTGATGCCTGATTCTGTTTTTTCTCTCTGTTTGAGGTGTGGCTCCATCCAGAGATGGGTGTGGTGTCCTGTCCTGTGCAATGGCAACATTTCCTGTATATTCGTTTTGTAATTTATGTCTGTATCATGGCCCAAGCAGAGGGTCACCCCTTTGAGTCTGGTCTGCTTGAGGTTTCTTTCTCAGAAGGAGTTTTTCCTTACCACTGCTGCTCTGGGGGTTGGTAAGGTTAGACCTTACTTGTGTGAAGCACCTTGAGGCAACTTTGTTGTGATTTGGCGCTATATAAATTAAATTAAATTAAATTAAGCTCGTCAGCTTGAAAACAAAAATCAAGATATTATCATAAATATAAATAAAGTTCATGACATGCTAAGAATAGTCATCACTCCAGTTGAAGGAGTTAACTCAAAGTGATTAAGAGACGTTTAACGGTAAACAGACAGCACTGTTAGACCAGTTCAAGTCACGTTTTAGTTAAAGTTTGCTGGCTGGTGCAAACTGATGAGTGCATAAAAAAGTAGGAGTGATGAGTGTTCTGAGCAGTTCATAAGCTTTATGTTCATCTGTGTCAATATTTTAATTTTGATTATCAATTACAGTGTGGTAAAAAAGTCAGTCCCTGACTGTGCAAGTTCTCCTACTTAGAAAGATGAGAGAGGTCTGTAATTTTCATCATAGGTACACTTCAACTGTGAGAGAAAAAAAATCCAGAAAATCACATTGTAGGATTTTTAAAGAATTTATTTGTAAATTATGGTGGAAAATAAGTATTTGGTCAATAACCAACAAGCAAGATTTCTGGCTCTCACAGACCTGTAGCTCTTCTGTCCTCCACCTGTTACCTGTATTAATGGCACCTGTTGGAACTCGTTATCTGTATAAAAGACACCTGTCCACAGCCTCAAACAGTCAGACTCCAAACTCAACCATGGCCAAGACCAAAGAGCTGTCGAAGGACACTCCAAAACATCACTGCACTAGAGGAGATCTGCATGGAGGAATGGACCAAAATACCAGCTACAGTGTGTGCAAACCTGGTGAAGACTTACAGGAAACGTTTGACCTCTGTCATTGCCAACAAAGATTATGTTGCAAAGTATTGAGTTGAACTTTTGTTATTGACCAAATACTTATTTTCCACCATAATTTACAAATAAATTCTTTAAAAATCCTACAATGTGATTTTCTGGATTTTTTTTCTCATTTTGTCTCTCATAGTTGAATCCAATCCACTCAATCCAATCCACATTATTTATAAAGCACATTTAAACAGACTTGAGTCTCCAAAGTGCTGTAATAATAACAATAATAACAGTAAAATAGATAAGATAAAATAATACATAAATAAATAAAATCAAAACAATTTCAAATCAAATCAATTTTATTTATATAGCGCCAAATCACATCAAACAGTTGCCCCAAGGCGCCTTATATTGTAAGGCAAAAGCCATACAATAATTACAGAAAAACCCCAACGGTCAAAACGACCTCCTGTGAGCAAGCACTTGGTGACAGTGGGAAGGAAAAACTCCCTTTTAACAGGAAGAAACCTCCAGCAGAACCAGGCTCAGGGAGGGGCAGTCTTCTGCTGGGACTGGTTGGGGCTGAGGGAGAGAACCAGGAAAAAGACATGCTGTGGAGGGGAGCAGAGATCGATCACTAATGATTAAATGCAGAGTGGTGCATACAGAGCAAAAAGAGAAAGAAACACTCAGTGCATCATGGGAACCCCCCAGCAGTCTACGTCTATAGCAGCATAACTAAGGGATGGTTCAGGGTCACCTGATCCAGCCCTAACTATAAGCTTTAGCAAAAAGGAAAGTTTTAAGCCTAATCTTAAAAGTAGAGAGGGTGTCTGTCTCCCTGATCTGAATTGGGAGCTGGTTCCACAGGAGAGGAGCCTGAAAGCTGAAGGCTCTGCCTCCCATTCTACTCTTACAAACCCTAGGAACTACAAGTAAGCCTGCAGTCTGAGAGCGAAGTGCTCTATTGGGGTGATATGGTACTATGAGGTCCCTAAGATAAGATGGGACCTGATTATTCAAAACCTTATAAGTAAGAAGAAGAATTTTAAATTCTATTCTAGAATTAACAGGAAGCCAATGAAGAGAGGCCAATATGGGTGAGATATGCTCTCTCCTTCTAGTCCCTGTCAGTACTCTAGCTGCAGCATTTTGAATGAACTGAAGGCCTTTCAGGGAACTTTTAGGACAACCTGATAATAATGAATTACAATAGTCCAGCCTAGAGGTAATAAATGCATGAATTAGTTTTTCAGCATCACTCTGAGACAAGACCTTTCTATTTTTTGTTGGGGAAGTGTCATGACACGAACCCACAACAGGGGGTGTTAATGAAGCGACAATGGAATAGCCAAAAAGTAACAATTTAATGTTGTGAAGGTGCACAACGTAATACAGACAGATACAAATATGTTGGGAAAGTGTAGTGACACGGACCCACAACAGGGGGCGCAAATGAACGGTCAATAGATGAACCAAAATATAACAATTTAATGTTGTGAATGTGCACAACGAACATACAGACAATCTCAGAATATCATAACAGTCAATACACAAAGGTGACGTGTGGGCAGGCTCGAGGATAGAAGACGTCTGTCCTAAGAAGAGCTGGAACCACACGATTTCCGCCGCCCCAGAACCTGGTGAATACTGGAGCCGCCAAGTCCCGAATTCCCAGGTGATCACCGTCCCTGACTGTCGGATCTGGTACTGCTGGCGAAGAACAAAGACAGTCAAGTGTGGGTGTGTGTACACCCAGTAACAACAACGGTGGGAATGCCACCTCCACCTCTCACTCAATAACTTGCAGAGTTCTGTAGAGTCCTCAGGGGAAAAAAGTGCCTTCAGCGCTCTCACAGCTTCCACCGACGGAGGAACTGGTACTCCTGCAAACACTCACAATATACAAATATTGTAATTACAAAACGGCTGAGGATATTACCTCCAATGAAGTATGATATCTCGGCAACGAGGTGGAGATGACGTCTGGTCTTTATGGAGTGAGATGATGTTGAGTAGATGGGTGACAGCTGTCAAGAGGTAATGAGCGACAGCTGTCACCCCCGGCTGTGTCCATGGCGGCAGCGCCCTCTCATGCCTGAAGCCCGCACTACAGGCAGGGCGCCCTCTGGTGGTGGGCCAGCAGTACCTCCTCTTCTGGCGGCCCACACAACACAAATATGTGTTATATCAATCCGACAAAAGGGTGACGTGTGGCAGGCTCGAAGATAGGAGACGTCTGGTGAGAGGAAAGCCGGAACCCACACAAGCCTCACCACCAACGGACCTGAAGAACACCGGAGCTGCCAAGCCCTGCGCCCCAGGTGGCTACTGTCTTCAGCAGTCAGACCCGGTACTGCTGGCAGAAAACAGAAACAGTTCTGGATGAGTGTGAGTTCGCACACTCAGTAATCCCACAGTCTGTGTTCAGTAAGGAGGGAGAACCTCCACCTCCAATCACACACTCGTGCAGCTCCTGAGATAACCACTTATCTGGGTGGGGTGTGAGGCGAATCCGTCGCAGTCCACACCAAACGCCAACTCCGCAGACAGGGTATCCGTCCCAGGAAAACGGCTGCAAAAAGAGATCAGACTAATACTCGAATTTAAGGTTTAGCAGAGAATTACCTGTATGGTAGAAGATTTCTCGGCGAGGAGGTGGAGTTGCAGTCCGGTCTTTGTAGTGGTGGTGATGGGTAACAGCTGGCGTTGATAGATGACAGCTGTCACCTCCAGCGGCTCTGACGCCCTCTCGTGCTTGGAGCCCGCACTCCAAGCAGGGCGCCATCTGGTGGTGGTGGGCCAGCAGTACCTCCTCTTCGGCGGCCCACACAACAATTTTAGAGATATTGCGTAAATGCAAAAAAGCAGTCCTACATATTTGTTTAATATGCGCTTTGAATGATCAAAAATGACTCCAAGATTTCTCACAGTATTACTAGAGGTCAGGGTAATGCCATCCAGAGTAAGGATCTGGTTAGACACCATGTTTCTAAGATTTGTGGGGCCAAGTACAATAACTTCAGTTTTATCTGAGTTTAAAAGCAGGAAATTAGAGGTCATCCATGTCTTTATGTCTGTAAGACAATCCTGCAGTTTAGCTAATTGGTGTGTGTCCTCTGGCTTCATGGATAGATAAAGCTGGGTATCATCTGCGTAACAATGAAAATTTAAGCAATGCTGTCTAATAATACTGCCTAAGGGAAACATGTATAAAGTGAATAAAATTGGTCCTAGCACAGAACCTTGTGGAACTCCATAATTAACTTTAGTCTGTGAAGAAGATTCCCCATTTACATGAACAAATTGTAATCTATTAGACAAATATGATTCAAACCACCGCAGCGCAGTGCCTTTAATACCTATGGCATGCTCTAATCTCTGTAATAAAATTTTATGGTCAACAGTATCAAAAGCAGCACTGAGGTCTAACAGAACAAGCACAGAGATGAGTCCACTGTCCGAGGCCATAAGAAGATAATTTGTAACCTTCACTAATGCTGTTTCTGTACTATGATGAATTCTAAAACCTGACTGAAACTCTTCAAATAGACCATTCCTCTGCAGATGATCAGTTAGCTGTTTTACAACTACCCTTTCAAGAATTTTTGAGAGAAAAGGAAGGTTGGAGATTGGCCTATAATTAGCTAAGATAGCTGGGTCAAGTGATGGCTTTTTAAGTAATGGTTTAATTACTGCCACCTTAAAAGCCTGTGGTACATAGCCAACTAACAAAGATAGATTGATCATATTTAAGATCAAAGCATTAAATAATGGTAGGGCTTCCTTGAGCAGCCTGGTAGGAATGGGGTCTAATAAACATGTTGATGGCTTGGATGAAGTAACTAATGAAAATAACTCAGACAGAACAATCGGAGAGAAAGAGTCTAACCAAATACCGGCATCACTGAAAGCAGCCAAAGATAATGATACGTCTTTGGGATGGTTTGGGATGATTCATGAAGTCATGAAGTCATTACTAGTTAAAGTTAAAGGAATACTCGGCTCAATAGAGCTCTGACTCTATTGCTCTGACCATGGAGTCAGGCACTTCTGATTTAAAGCTCTCTTTTTCAGAGGAGCTACAGCATCCAAAGTTGTCTTCAATGAGGATGTAAAACTATTGACGAGATACTCTATCTCCCTTACAGAGTTTAGGTAGCTACTCTGCACTGTGTTGGTATATGGCATTAGAGAACATAAAGAAGGAATCATATCCTTAAACCTAGTTACAGCGCTTTCTGAAAGACTTCTAGTGTAATGAAACTTATTCCCCACTGCAGGGTAGTCCATCAGAGTAAATGTAAATGTTATTAAGAAATGATCAGACAGAAGGGAGTTTTCAGGGAATACTGTTAAGTCTTCTATTTCCATACCATAAGTCAGAACAAGATCTAAAATATGATTAAAGTGGTGGGTGGACTCATTTACTTTTTGAGCAAAGCCAATAGAGTCTAATAATAGATTAAATGCAGTGTTGAGGCTGTCATTCTCAGCATCTGTGTGGATGTTAAAATCGCCCACTATAATTATCTTATCTGAGCTAAGCACTAAGTCAGACAAAAGGTCTGAAAATTCACAGAGAAACTCACAGTAACGACCAGGTGGACGATAGATAATAACAAATAAAACTGTTTTTTGGGACTTCCAATTTGGATGGACAAGACTAAGAGACAAGCTTTCAAATGAATTAAAGCTCTGTCTGGGTTTTTGATTAATTAATAAGCTGGAATGGAAGATTGCTGCTAATCCTCCGCCTCGGCCCGTGCTACGAGCATTCTGACAGTTAGTGTGACTCGGGGGTGTTGACTCATTTAAACTAACATATTCATCCTGCTGTAACCAGGTTTCTGTAAGGCAGAATAAATCAATATGTTGATCAATTATTATATCATTTACCAACAGGACTTAGACGAGAGAGACCTAATGTTTAATAGACCACATTTAACTGTTTTAGTCTGTGGTGCAGTTGAAGGTGCTATATTATTTTTTCTTTTTGAATTTTTATGCTTAAATAGATTTTTGCTGGTTATTGGTGGTCTGGGAGCAGGCACCGTCTCTACGGGGATGGGGTAATGAGGGGATGGCAGGGGGAGAGAAGCTGCAGAGAGGTGTGTAAGACTACAACTCTGCCTCCTGGTCCCAACCCTGGATAGTCACGGTTTGGAGGATTTAAGAAAATTGGCCAGATTTCTAGAAATGAGAGCTGCTCCATCCAAAGTGGGATGGATGCCGTCTCTCCTAACAAGACCAGGTTTTCCCCAGAAGCTTTGCCAATTATCTATGAAGCCCACCTCATTTTTTGGACACCACTCAGACAGCCAGCAATTCAAGGAGAACATGCGGCTAAACATGTCACTCCCGGTCCGATTGGGGAGGGGCCCAGAGAAAACTACAGAGTCCGACATTGTTTTTGCAAAGTTACACACCGATTCAATGTTAATTTTAGTGACCTCCGATTGGCGTAACCGGGTGTCATTACTGCCGACGTGAATTACAATCTTACCAAATTTACGCTTAGCCTTAGCCAGCAGTTTCAAATTTCCTTCAATGTCGCCTGCTCTGGCCCCCGGAAGACAATTGACTATGGTTGCTGGTGTCGCTAACTTCACATTTCTCAAACCAGAGCCGCCAATAACCAGAGTTTGATCCTCGGCGGGTGTGTCCCCGAGTGGGGAAAAGCAGTTAGAGATGTGAACGGGTTGGCGGTGTACACGGGGCTTCTGTTTAGAACTACGTTTCCTCCTCACAGTCACCCAGTCGGCCTGCTTTCCCGGCTGCTCGGGATCTGTTGGCGGACAGCTAATGGCGGCTAAGCTACCTTGGTCCTCACCGACTACAGGGGCCTGGCTAGCTGTAGAATTTTCCACGGTGCAGAGCCGAGTCTCCAATTCGCCCAGCCTGGCCTCCAAAGCTATGAATAAGCTACACTTATTACAAGTACCATTACTGCTAAAGGAGGCCGAGGAATAACTAAACATTTCACACCCAGAGCAGAAAAGTGCGGGAGAGACAGGAGAAGCCGCCATGCTAAACCGGCTAAGAGCTAGTAGTTGCGCTAAGCTAGCGGATTCCTAAAAACACGCAAAGTGAATAATGTGTAAATAATTTAGAGGTGATTCAGCAGAGGGAGTGCTTTAGTTAAGGCACGTAAAGATTACACTGGGAAACAAATCGTAATCTAGATAAATAGATCAATCTAACTGCGCAGATTAAACAGCTAACAGATACAGAAAAACACCGCTGTGCTCCGGAACAGGAAGTGATACAATACCGCAGTGAGAGCCAACGACCAGTAGAGGCCATGATAAAACCATGATACACATGCCACAGCAAATCCGAGGTGGATCTGCATGTTGAATTGATGCAACTCCATATTACATGGAGAAAGATGTGACGAGTGGGATTTGAACCATGACGCTTCCACATCAAAACCAAGTGCACCAACCACTAGTATATACTGTTATGTTATTCAGGAGAGGAGAAAGGAATCCATCACCGGCCACCATGTGTATGTCCTGTGACATGTTGGAACATCTCATCAGTGGAGAGGAGACGGACCTGCAGACAGGCTCCTTACAGACTACAGAGGAGGAAAAGCTGACACTCGTGCTTTGATTCAGAGTGGGTGAAGGAACTGTATGACCATCCTACTACCAACCCTTTGCTTGGATTGCCAGCCAAATAATCAAGAACTGTATTATACTTTTATATTCAATGACAGTAATATGTACATTACACATTACAGTGATGTGTTTGGATGACCAAGGTGTCATCTGCAGACCCCCCCCCCCCCCCAACCCTATAAATGTCCAGTGCTAATAAAAAAGCATTAACTCAAGAGTTGCATTGAAAAGGGCCCCAAAATATCTCTTGGATGACTACCCATCACCTTCAGTGTGCCAAGTAAGTATGAAATATATCAAAATTATAAAACTTTGTGGGATAAGACCATTTTTAATGAATGTTTCTTGTAGTCACGTTTAGTAACCAATAAATTTTCTGTTCCATGACTGTAAACTGGTCAATGGCTGTGTCGTCAAACCTGCTCATCCTGTACTATCCTTATGAGAAACATATCTATATTTTTTGGTAATATATGCTGACGTTTGTTAATTATTATAGTGTGTAAACTCTCAGCACACAAGTGGGGCAGGAAATTGCAAAGTGCTGCACAGACTAACGCGGTGAATCCTGGTATTTGCAATTTTTCTCGTCATAGATAGATAGATAGATAGATAGATAGATAGATAGATAGATACTTTATTGATCCCAGAGGGAAATTCAAGGCATCCAGCAGCTTACACATTAGACAAGACACACAAAATAGGGTTAAGTAAATAAAAGAAAAATGGACTAATCAATAAAAGCTACTAACTAAAAATAAAATAAATGTGTGCAAGTGCAGCATCCAGTCTCAGAGAATATGACGGAGAAGTAAATGTAGTAGTGCAGTAATGAGGAAGTAGCACAGATGTAAACAGTACACAATGTGAACAGTGTTGGTAGTGCAAAAGAAAGCAATAAAAGGTCAAACAGATGTCACAGGATTATTTCTTACTGAGATGGGAAGAGTTGAACAGTCTGATGGCCTGAGGGACAAAAGACTTCCTGAATCTGTCCGTGTGGCAGGACTGGGACAGCAGTCTGCCGCTGAATGAGCTCCTCTGCCTGATGATGGCGCTGTGCAGAGGGTGCTCAACATTGTCCATGATGGCCAGCAGTTTACTGAGGGTCCTTCTCTCTGCCACTGATGTTAGTGTCTCCAGCTCTGTTCCCAGCACTAAACCAGCTTTCCTCACCAGCCTGTCCAGTCGCCTGGTGTCCCTCCTCTTCATGCTGCTCCCCCAGCAGACCACCACAGAGAAGAGGACACTGGCTACCACAGACTGGTAGAACATTCGCAGGAGTTTATGGCAGATCCTGAAGGACCCTAACCTCCTCAGGAAGTACAGTCTGCTCTGTCCCTTCCTGTAGAGGGTGTCAGTATTGGCTGACCAATCCAACCTATCGTCCATAAGTGTCCCCAGATATTTGTAAGTCTGGACCACCTCCACATCGACCCCCTCAATGGAGACTGGCTGCAGAGTGGGCCTGGACCTTCTGAAGTCCACTACCATCTCCTTTGTTTTGGTAATGTTCAGCTGCAGGTGGTTTGATTTGCACCACTCCACAAAGTCCTGTATCAGGTCCCTGTACTCTCTTTCCTGTCCCTCTCGCACACATCCCACAATAGCAGTGTCATCTGAAAACTTCTGCATGTGGCACGACTCCGAGTTGTAATTGAAGTCTGATGTGTACAGAGTGAACAGAACTGGAGAGAGCACAGTTCCTTGTGGTGCTCCAGTGCTGCTGATCACTGTGTCCGAGGTGCAGTTACTGAGTCTGACGTATTGTGGTCTTCCAGTTAGATAATCAGTGATCCAGGTGACCAGATGAGTGTCCACCTCCATCTCCATGAGCTTGTCTCTCAGTAGCAGGGGCTGGATGGTGTTGAAGGCACTGGAGAAGTCAAAAAACATGACCCTCACAGCGCTGTTACCCCTGTCCAGATGAGAGTGGGCCCTGTGAAGGAGGTAGAGGATGGCGTCCTCCACTCCCACCTTCTCCCTGTATGCAAACTGCAGTGGGTCCTCAGCATGTCTGACCTGAGGTCTGAGGACGCTCAGCAGCAGTAGCTCCATGGTCTTGATCATGTGGGATGTCAAAGTGACTGGCCTGTAGTCATTCAGCTCCTTCAGGTGTGCCTTCTTAGGAACTGGAATGACACAGGATGTCTTCCACGTGACTGGGGCCTTTCTGAGACGCAGGCTCAGGTTGAAAACATGCTGGAGGGGCTCCCCCAGTTGGTTGGCGCAGGCCTTAAGCATTCTGGGACACACGTTATCCGTCTTAGCAGCATCAGCAGCAGTTTGTTGATCAAAGCCTGAGCGGGGAGGAGGGATGTGCAGTTTGGTTCGGTGCATCAAAAGTTCACATCATTTCTGGGGGGAAAAAGTGAAAAACAAACTTTTCCTAAACCTCTCAGGTTTTCTTTTTCATAGTCAACTTGAACTTCAAGGGATAAACAAGTCGCACCTGGCTATGGGTCAACCCAACCCTTTTCTTTAAATCAGCCCTACATTTGTTGTCAATCCCCCCAAAAATCCATCTTATCACAATGTAACAACAGCAAACAGACCAGGGTTGTAAAAAAGTTTGACCTCTCTTGTCTGAAGGTGAGAGAAGGTTCTTATTTCAATGACGCAATGTTACAAATGTGACTCTTAATGTGTTGAAAATAAAAGTGCTTAAAAAAAGCAGATGAGAGAAATTAGATCTATTAAAATAAGAAGAACGCTCCATTTATGATAACCTGGTATGTTGTTAGCATAAGTGAAAAGCTGATGTGAACAGAGAGAAAAATCCATGACACAATTATCAACGTTAAACAGAAATAAATACAACACATTATCTGTTCGAACTACAGACTTTCACAACAAAAACAGGTCTCGCACTGTAAAGTGTTCACAGTCTGATCATTTTGCTGCTTTGTTTCCAAACTCTGTAAGTGTCTCTTCATAGAACGGAGCTGACGTGGTCCAACTCCTGACTTTAGAACTGTTTACATCCCGTTTTCTGTCCACACCGTGACTTCTTTCGGCTTTTTAAGCTGTTATGTTGTTTCAAAAACACCGTCTTCTTACCAGCGTGAACAGCATCGGCAGTCTGTTTATATGCATTGACCTGTGAACCGGAAGTGTTATAGGAGCTCTGCGCACATGAGCACTGAGAAACTCGAACCTGGCTTATTAGTCCACGGTTCAAACGTGTTCAGCTTCAAATCTCAGCAAACATTTTTCTTCTTCTACTAAGGTGGATTAGAACTTTTTGTGGTACACAGCAACAACTACTGGACAGGAGGAACCTAACAGTCAACATGTGTCACTGATTTCAAAATGCAGATCTGTTCAACCAGATGTGTGGTGCTGTGACATGTCAATTATCTGTGTCCAACATGATTTCAGGGTAGTCCAGTGCAATCCACTGACTCACTGTTGGTGTATAATCGCCTGGAGTTATTAAAAATCAAAGATACAGTGCAATCGTGTGTCTTTTCGGATGTGAACTGGTCAGATCTGCCTGAGTGCCTTCTTCGTGTGAAGGCACTTTCACCCAGAAAGCGCAAACGCCGTGGGGTGCGATCTGGCTGGCTGGTAAAACTGAAAGCCTTGCTGGCACTTTCTCCTGATGTGGTGTGGTCCTCTTCTCTTCCACGGGACTACAAAGACTGTTTTCATCAGTATGTCTCCTCGACGCATTCTAAGCTTAAGCAAGAACCGTGGCTTAATGACATCACGCGCGCAGCTCGGCGTGCCTGTCGGAGGGCAGAGTGCAGGTGGAAACAAGACCGTTTGGAGGTTTCAAACCAGATTCTTAAAGAGAGCTGGAATAATTATCAGAGGGTGGTTAAAGCTGAAAAAAATAAGTATTTTTCAGACTTGATTTTAAACAATCTTGGCAGGCCTCGTATTCTTTTTAAAACAATTGATTCTGTTTTTAATACCAGTCCGACCACTTTACTGGAAATCACAAGTGAAACATGAAAAATTTCTCCACTTTTTTTATTGATAAGGTTGATGCCATTAGGGCCAATATGGCACCGTCCCGGTGTGTCATTGTGTAGCAAATCAGTGCTCATGTGTTTTTAGTAACTTTCAGCCTTTGTCAATGACTGTGCTGACAGGAATAGTTAGGAACCTAAAACCCTCTTCCTGTCCCACTGACCCGGTCCCCCCCTCACTTTTTTGGGACACCATTGGCTCTTTTGTCAAAGAAATTATTAATAGTAGTCTGTCTTGTGGAATTGTGCCTTCCTTTTGTAAAAAAGCTATTGTGGAGCCACTGATCAAAAAACCGGGTTTGGATCCCACGGCTTTTTCAAATTATCGACCTATCTCTAAGTTACCGCCTGTGTCGAACATTTTCGAGAAACGCGTCTTTACACAGTTGCAGTCTTTTTTAGATACAAACGGCACATTGGATCCATTTCAATCAGGGTACAAAGCATTTCACAGCACTGAGTCTGCACTTTTAAAGGTTTTTAATGATCTTTTAACAACTGATTCTGGCAGTTCAGCCATTTTAGTGCTTTCAGACCTCACTGCATCTTTTGACACAGTTGACCACGCAATTCTTTTAGATCGCCTGAGATACAGTGTGGGTGTCAGGGCGACTGTTCTGGAGTGGTTTAGGTCGTACCTGTCGGAGAGGTCTTTCTCCGTCAGGCTGGGGGACTCCACCTCGTCTTCAGCCCCCCTTCATTGTGGAGTTCCCCAGGGTTCTATCCTGGGACCCATCCTCTTTGATCTATATCTCCTCCCACTCAGAGAGATTATTAAAAAACATGATGTGGCCTACCATTTTTATGCTGATGATTGTCAAATCTACATGCCTATCGCTAAAAACAGCCTTTGCCCCCTGACACCCCTACTCGACTGTCTGTGTGACGTCAGGGCTTGGTTATCACAGAATTTTTTAAAACTTAATGAGAGCAAGACAGCGGTTATGTTGTTTGGAAGTGCCCTTGTTGACATGGGACCTCTTAAGGATTTTGTACGTCCCAAGGTCACCAGCCTTGGCGTCACCATAGACAGCAATTTTAATTTTGATACAAATTAATGGTGTTTTGAAATCGTGCTTTTATCATCTTCGTCTTTTATCAAAGGTAAAATCATTTTTGTCTTTTAACCTTTTTGAATAAGTTGTGCACTCTTTTATTTCAAGTCATCTGGACTGCTGTAACGCACTTTATTTTGGCATTAGCCAACGGGCTCTTTCCCATTTGCAGTTAGTCCAGAACGCTGCAGCGCAACTTTTAACAGGAGCCTGGAAGCGTGATCACATAATCTCAATTCTCGCCTCTTTGCACTGGATTCCTGTTAATTTTAGAATTGATTTTAAGATTTTATGGTTTGTGTTTAAAGCTTTGAATGGAATGGCCCCTCAATACATTACTAACCTCCTACAAATTTACTCTCCGGCACGTGCTCTGAGGTCTGAGGGCCATTTCCAGCTC
The DNA here is from genome assembly GCF_902500255.1 of Thalassophryne amazonica. Classification (NCBI taxonomy): domain Eukaryota; kingdom Metazoa; phylum Chordata; class Actinopteri; order Batrachoidiformes; family Batrachoididae; genus Thalassophryne; species Thalassophryne amazonica. The sequence goes on from NC_047121.1 coordinate 1,467,100, forward strand.
GTTGTGCCTAAGACGAGACTTAAAACCAGGGGGGACAGGGCTTTCTCTGTGGCTGGCCCCAGACTTTGGAATGCTTTGCCCCTCCACGTCCAAACATTCCCCACAGTGGAGTGTTTTAAGTCTCGTCTGAAGACCCACTTTTATTCTCTGGTTTTTAAACTGTGTGAGTTGTGTGGTCCTCTGTTTTATTTCCTCTGCCAAGGAGGTTATGTTTTCGGTCGCATTTGTTTGTCTGTTTGTCAGCAGGATAACTCAAAATTTTTGAACAGATTTTGATTAAATTTTAGTGGTGATCCGGATCCCGATGCTAACGCGTTAGCATGTCTATGGCATTTTCAATGTTAAAAGTTAGCATTAAGCAGTTGCAGCTGTCATCACATTCGGGTGCATTTGTTTTCAAATTGTAATATTTCTTAAATTTAATTTTGTTTATATATTAATAATCTAATGATTATTATGTACAATTTTAGAGAAAGAGACAAAAAGAAATAGATCACTGTGCCAAGGAGGGAATCTCTTTAGGGTCAGTGAACCTATGGCCTTGTTTAGAGAAGTGTTTCATAAATGTTAAAAAAAATTCATATATTTGCAGTTTAGTTGAATAATAAATTGAATTTTGTCTCTTATTTGTTTTTGTCTATAAGCGCATGCAATATCAATATCAGATGACAGTAGCTTCTGGGAAAGGTGCAAGTTGCAATAAACTGTGATGCCGAGCACTAAGGATACATGCTATCCAGTCACAGCAGATGGAACTTTTTTTTACTACTGAGCAAACATCATTGTTAGACTTTTTTAGGTTCAATGATTCCACGGCGTGTAGATGTTATGGCGTCAGTGACCCCACGGCCTTGGCGGAGGTTTGCACTCTCTGAGTGCTTCTAGTTGGTTCTGTTTTTATTTAGGTTGATTTTATTGGTTTTATCTTTTGTATGCTGTATGTATGTATTTATTTATTTACCTTTGCATGTTTTATTTTTTATTTTTCTTATTTTTAATTTATTTCTTGACTATTGGGGTTTTTATCTATCGTGATTCCAAGTGCAGCACTTTGGAGTGTCTTTGTTGTTAAATGTGCTATATAAATAGTGGATTGGATTGGATCCTGGCCCCTGCTTTAGCTCCACCCATGCCGGGAAGTGTTCAACATTTGGCATTTCCTGTTTCACTGTGGGATGCAAAATTTGGCACTTCCTGTTTGGGACTCCCTGTACCATGAGCGAGCTTCGAGCAGCTGCGTGTTGCTTTGCTCGTATTATTAGGGTCCTATTGTTTTTGTGCTGTGTTTTTTTTTTTTTCTTGGCACAAAAAGTATTTTGGCAGCTGAAACCAGGCGTTCTAACCGTGTCGGCCACGCACATGTTCCCACTTCAAAAATGTTTTTGCAATATTGCAAATATGCAAAATTGGCCCAAACAAACTGGGCCCTGGATTTTTGATGTAGAAAATCCAGATTGGTGTCAAAATGTTCTCTGGTTTGTGAATCTCAATAATTGGACCGGAAACCTTAAAATTTGTTGCTGTGTTTGCAGTTTGACCGTGTATGATGCTCTTTACTTCATGATGCCTTTTCTCATTAATGGGACCAGGACTCTGTCAGAGTTGCAGTGCCAAACTTGGTGGAATTGCACCACTAGATGGCGATGTAAAGCATGTTTTCTTTGAATTTCAAAGGTACAAATTGCTCCAAATTTCATGTAGATTTTCCCTGAGAGTCATACAAGCTGCTGTTTTACTGTCAGACTAAAGATAATGATAAATCACCTCTTTAAAAAAATTAATACATATTTTTAAACTCATTTTAGAACAGGTGAAACAACTCAAAATTCTCCCTCATTAATGGATAGATCAAATGCTGTCAAATTAGCCATCTTCAACCAGAATATATGGTTTGTGGTGCCACGCCTGTTTGTGCCAACATCGGTTGTTAGCAATTTGCAAAATATGCAAAATAGGCCAGATTTTGGAAGCAGAAAGGCCAGATTGGTGTCAAAACATTCTCTGGAGTATGACTCGAGAAAATTGGAGCAGAAACCTTGAATTTTTTTACTTTGTTTGCAAGTTTCTTGACTTTGAGTTTGACCATGTGATGCTATTTAATTAATGATGAGTTTTCTCATTAATGGGATTACAAAGTTGCATTAAATTTTCCATGTTGTTAGCAGCCCAGTCTCATGTTTTTTTTTTTTTTCGTGCTCCCGTGAGGAAATGAGTCAAATTTTCATGACGGAGCTTTTTTAACTCACTATTCCTAATCTTACTCCCACCCCTGACCCTAACCTTAACCACCCCCGACCCCCCGCTTCACTTTTAATTTCATGCAGCCATCACAGAATGAATTTGAATGAATTTGTGCTGCTGTGACAAAAATGAGGTGCTTTTTGTCACAATATCACAAACCAGTAGATTAATGTATATTTCATGCTGCTGAATCACGACTTGCCGTGAGACCAGGTTGCTGTTAGAACACAGAACAACCCGGCCACATCCAGAAAATGCCTGCTTAAAACTGTTACATGGCGCTATAAATTTCCCTGTCGTGGGACAAATAAAGGATTCCACTATGTAACAAATGTTTATTTTAGTTTTGTTCCTGGGTACACAGTGTGTTTTCCTAACCTGTTATGCCTTAAATAAATAGAAAATAGCTGTTATTCCACAGAAACTTTGCTTCTGTGATCAGGACAATGATATTCTGAAATTTGTCTGTTTTCAAGAATATTCTCGATTCGCCTTCACTACTACTGAGTAGTCTTCTAGAATATTCTTGAACGGCTAGAACTGTCCAGAATTTTCTAGAAGTTTCCAGAATTATCTAGAAATTTCAAGAAACTTTTAGAACTTTCTAGAATGTAAAAAAAAAATAAAATCAAAGTTTGTGCTGAATGTAGTCATTTTTCCATAGACTTTAGACAGACGCAGTTGAAATATAACACTTAGAAGCCAGGAACAAAAATTGTGTTACATAATGTAATCTTATATTATAAATAATAAATATGTTTTGGCACAAACAACTTGTAATGATACATACATAGGAAACCTTCATACTGTTGTGACCAGTGGAGGGAGCTCTTTCCACGGGTACAGGCCACGCCCATTTATGCCATGATACTTTTTTCACAAAATTCCAAAATATGCAAAATGGCTCTGCTTGAACTCATCTCTGGATTTTTCACAGAGATTGGTGTCAAAATGTTCTCTGCGTCATGAAAAATTGAATCTGAAACTTTCAGGGTTTTTTTTTCTCTGTTTGCAGGTTTTCTGGGGTTCTGGGCTGTTTAATTTATGATGGGTTTTCTCATTAATGGGACAACTGAATGGCATGAAATGTGACATGTTTTTTGATGGACTCTGTTAGATCCATAGTGCTAAATTTGTAGGTGGCGCTCCAACACATTATTTATGAATTTCAGAGGTCTAACAGGCTCCAAAATTCATGTCTTACAAGGCTCCTCTGTGGTCCCTGCTTGGGGCAGACCTGGACCCAAAGTGCTGCAGGTGCTTGAACCTTTAATATGTGCTTGCAAATCTAGTTCAGGTGAATCCCACTGAGAGGACTTAGTTACTGACTTGGTTAATGAGATGATGCCGAAAAGTTCAGTCCTGATCAGTCATATTCTATTCATATTCTAACTTGGACGAGAAGTTTAAATATTAGAAAGCTGATTTTGAAGGTGAGACAGAAGGAAGAAAACTGTTTTTCTACAGTTTGTGGTCCTTTAGTTCCAAGTTTAGTTCTCATGTTACAGTCTTTAAATTTGAAAAGAAAACTGAGTTACAGAGTGAGAATTTCGACTTGGTGCTTTTAAATTTTCAGTTTGTTGTTCTTATTAGTTATTTTGGTTTGGAGATGATCATCCTGAATTGTCTGAGACAAAATAACCCTTCAGACTCAGCTGGTTGGTTGTGAAGTATCTAAAATGTATCAAAGCTGATTTGGCTCTGCGGCGGTGGCGCTGAAGTAATCCAACCCTCGTCATGGCCAATCATGAGGCATAAAGGGACCAAATCAAGGCTCGGCTCTGGGCGGGGCAGGTTCGGGCCTCTCAGCTTTCGCCGTGACCTGGTTAATGCTGCCTGGAGGCCGCGGTGCCGTTTGGCCCGTAATGAAGAGTGTTCAGATAGAAAGGCTCTCCGTGTCTCACTGTGCTCCTCTCAAGTGCACCATAAGAGAATGACCTAAACCCTGTCCAGAGCCCCCCCCCACCATCATCCATCTGAAACAGCAGGTAGCCACGCCTCCTCAGTCCCTGTCCCGCTCACTTTTTCTGTCCGTAGCGTCCACGTTTCATGGAGCTATGATGTATTTACGGTCAACTAAACCCGGCTCTAATCCCAGCGTTGATAATAACGGCCTGTAACAGCTTCACGAGCACCGGGGGCCGTGCCGGCCCTATTCCGCCCGCACCTAATTTGCACTTGTATGTAATGTACACCTGAGGGCAGAGGGAGGGGTGGTCCGGGCCTCAGGAAGAAGGGGGTTCTGTTTGCATCCCGCCGCGGGCTCCTGAAGGAGTTCACGGGCCAAAGACAGCAGCAGGGCGAGCCGGGCGAGCAACGAGGTGTCGCTGAACCTGCGCTTTGCATCCCATTACATCAGACCTCCTGAGAGCCACTGTAAACACGAATAAAACATGCCGTCTCCAACGTGATACTGGAGAAAACAATCGCGTGCCTGTGCTGAAGTGACGTAACGGCGTTAATAGTGTTTGCAAAAAGGTTCTGAAACGTCTGTTGGCACAGATCGGCTGATTTAACGTTCGATTCGGTGCTATAAACAACAGAGAACCAACACAAACATGTGGCTGAGAACTCTCACACCGTCCACCAACCGCCCTGCAGCGGTTCCCAAAGCCAGGCCCGGGGACCCACTCTGGCCAGGACACAAACCTCATTCAACAGAAACCAAGTGAGTGTGAATGCATGAGGAATTTGAAGAAGCAGAATGAAAGGATGATGTCAGGAAACAACACGACGCTGCCACAGCGTGCGAGGCTGATTTGGGCTTTTCTTCTTTGTGGTTTCCCAACGTGATCCTGGTGTCACCTTCACCCACACAGCTGGTCCGGGTCTGTGGGTGCAGCAGAAAGACAACGTGCACAGCAGGAGTGCATGTCACGTGTTCGGGGGGGCACAGCCCTTTCAACAAGATGTATTCGTCATGACTGAAAGTTGCTGGTTGAAATGTTGGTTTCTCAGAATGTAACAGATGGAGAACCACGTCCTCCTGCTTCTGGTTCAGAACCTCTCCACTGCGCCTCATAGATCTCTGCATTTTCAAAGGTTTTCAGTTCATCACTGAACCATATGAAGTGAAGTAGAGTATCTTTACAAAAAGGTGACAATTTAATTTGAGTTGTTGTGTTTGAATCCACACTGACGCCACAACTCTGGTATATTTCAGATGTAACCAAACTAAAAACTAGCCGTAAAAGGAAATATCATTATTATTATCATAACTATCTGAATTATAATAGCCATATGGCCTCTGTGTGTGTGTGTATTTGTCTTTGATCACACAAAAACTGGGGAGAGCTGACATTTGCCATTTGGTATGTTGATGTATTTTGGGTCAAGGATGAACGCTGTGAACACAAAAAGTTGATAGGGCAAATATTTCTGGGGAAATTAGCAGTTTTATTTAACCAGTATACAATGGATGTTATGACTGCAATGCACCTAGGGAGTTTTGGAGATTTTAAATGTTATTGTGGTTCATGTTAGTTTAACAGTGTTAGTGTTATTGATTTATTGTGTTTTTGTAATTCAATTGGTTTAGTTAGTTTAATTAAGTGTCATGTTGCTGTTAACATGAGTGTGAAGTGTAGTGTGTTTGATGTCTTCCACCACCGTCTCTGTTTGTGAGTGTGTAAAAATTAAAAGTACCTGCTTGCAGCAAAATGCAGAAAAAACAAAAAACAAAAAGCTGTGCGTGTGTGTATATAACTTTGATCACAGACAAACCAGGGAGAGCCGGCACTTGCCATTTGGTATGTTTATGTATTTTGGGTCAAGGATGAACAGTGCCAAAATTGAACATTAATAGGACTAATATTTTTGGAAAACCTACACATATTAGCTAACAACACTGAACATTGGACATTGATATTTACGTTCTGGAGTCACATGCCAATCCAGCAGGGGGCGGTAAATCATCTGTATATTAAAAGAGTGCTTGAGTGATTTTATTTAGTAAGTTCAATGTAAATACCTATTATAATTGTAAATACATTAAAAATACATGGACGACACAAGAAAGTGAAAACACTTATTTCCATTGTGGTCCAGTTAAAATAAAATGACAAAATAGAAGTAAATAATAATAATAATAATAATAATAATAATAATAATAATAATAATAATAATAATAATAATAATATGAACGAAGCGCCGCACAGTGGCGTGAAGCTCACTCATGGTACACTGAGTCCAAAACAGGAAGTGCCAAATTTTGAGTCCCCGGTGAAACAGGAAATGTCAAATGTCGAACACCTCCTGGATTGACAAGACAGGAAATCTTGTAGAGTATCACGGGAATTCAGTGGCAAGTTAAGACTGAAAGAGGAAGTGCCAAATTTTGAGTCCACAGTGAAACAGGAATTGTCAAATGTGTTTAACTTTGGAAAGTGTTTTTTTAATAACTCCCCTAGTTTTGATCTGTTTTTTTAAATTAGCCTGTTCTTTGGTATGTTGTTTTTGCTGTTATATTTAATCCTCTGACAGGTTTCTGTGTAACTTTTTGTTTGTCTCATGAAATAATTAAAACAGTCAAATGTTGAACACTTCCTGGTTTGACAGTAAACAAGATCTCGTGGGATCTTGCAGGAATTCAGTGGGAGGTTGAGACTGAAACAGGAAAGGCTAACTTTTGAGTCCACAGTGAAACAGGAAATGTCAAATGTTGAACACTTCCTGGCATGAGTGGAGCTGGGTTGCAGTGGACTCCCCCGAAATTTGATTGGACACCCCAGGTGCCACCCAGAAGATTGACATGTCACAGCACCACACGTCTGGTTGAAAAGAGCCATTTTGAAATCGGTGACGCATATTGACTAATAGGTCCCTCCTGCAGAATAGTTGGTGCTGTGGTCCACAAAAACATTCTAATCCACCTCAGTAGAAGAAGAAAAAGGTTTGAGCCAGATTTGAACCTAAACACGTTATCTGAATCATCGACTCTCAATGACTCCAAAATTATATTGGTGAGTAAATGGTCATATTTTATGCCAGAAATGAGGTCCAGGTTGTTAAAAGCGGCATTTCTCCTTTAATTCAGTTTGTCTTATATATAGTCAGCTGCCCAGTTCCGGATCACCTTTTTTAAAGTCCTGCTATAGAGAGCCATAATGCAACTGAGTGTCCTTTATTGGGTATTATTATCACTTTACCGGGGTGTTGCTGGGCCGGTAGTGTAGATTTATGTCGACGCTACCTGGCTATACCTGCTTGCTGTGCGTAAACAAATGACGTCATAGCGCGCAGCCCAAGAACTGTCCGCAGAGGGGAAAAAAAACTAAAAAGACGAGAAGTGTGTGTTGGTCCCAATATGGATATTCCGGATGATTTTCTCATGGATAGTACGACGATGAACAGCAGCCAGCGCAGCCAGCTTGATGAGGACGCACTGCCAAATTTGGAGAGCAGCGTGCCAGCTGACATGACAAAAGTTAAGTGAGCCAACTTTTTATGTACACGTTACGTGTTGTGTATCTCAGTAAAAAGTGATAATAATGCAAATAACATGCTGTTGTCATGCGGTATGCATTTTTCCGAGTCCCTCTGTCCATGCCGTCGCCCGCAATGACAGATATTCGCCTCTGAAAATGCATACCGCCCTCCAAAAGCATGTTACTGTATTATTGTTTTATTGGGTATTTGGATGTTATCTAGCTGAAGAAGTCAGGATGGTGTAGCCCTTCTACTTAAAGTGTGAAGCCACATTATGTGTGGTGCAAATATTTGCCGGAAATGGATCACTTTGCCCGGTTCTGGATCATGACACTCTGTATCACTTTGGGGGCATTCCTGGCATCTGGCTGGAGCCCTTCTAATGCAGAATGATACACACGGTGCCCAAGAATGTGTTTTGAACACAAAATGATATAAATTATACTCAGTGGTGGGCACAGTTCCGATAATCCGATAACCGATAATTATCGAAGATAATGTTTTCATTATCAGATTATCTTTACAGATAACTTTAAAACTATTATTGGGCTAATTATCTTCCGATAAATTTTCATCTGATAATTTTTAGACCATTAACGCGGTAAACAAAGCTGAACAGCTACAAACATTTATAAAACTTAAAATCAGTTGAGCACCTACCTGTTAAATGTTTCGTAGCTGATGTGTAGTTCTATCCTCTACAAAACAGAGGGGAGCTGCTTCTAGGAGAAACCACTCTATCCTCTGCAGGCAAAGGAGAACTGGTCACAAAAAAACCCCCATTTCTTTTAACCCCATACTGATACACGACCAATATCACCCAAGTCATCCAATGGCATACATTTTAAACTTATGGTTCGAATTTTAACCAAACTAATTTTGGACAAGTTATTTAAAATTACTGTCACGTCTGAAGTTTTATAAAGTGAAAATATCAGATATATGTTTTAGTTTTAAAGTAATGCCCTAATTTTTAAGGTTTTAGTGTGGACATGCTGTGTCCAGGTGTATTATGGGTAGGATAGGGTAATCTCAGTACATTCACGACAGGAAAAATGCATTTCAGACACTCTGATCAGGCTCCACGGACAACAGCATTAAGCTCTAGTGCCTAAAACTCTCGTGAATGTATTTTCTGGGTTTATAGACGTTGTTATTGTGTTTGCTTTTAATAAATTCCACACATCTTAAATGTAGCAGACACAGATTATCTGGAATTTTGTTTTGGCAAGTTTTCATGGTCTCTACTGCCATCTACTGGCCAGTAGTGTTCATAGCAATATTCAAACTGAAGCTGGGCAGACACTATGATATTTTCAATCACTGTACTCGGTTCCAGCTCAAACTGTACCACAGAACCACACGGTGTAAAGGTTCATAGCACACGATTTATGTTCTCACACACATTGTATGTTCAAAAACCACACATCGGACTCGTGTTTCCAGAAGCAAAATGTAAACAGAAGCTTTTTTCTAATTTAATTTACATTTCTTATTTTTTACAAAAACTCTCGATGGGAGACATCAAAGTAAAAAAAAAACAAAACAAAAAAAACATTACAAGACAGGTCTCCGGTGTTTGCACAGGCACAGTGTGAGAGGTTGGATGCTTGTAGTGCTTCAGCAGCTGGATACCCTCATGACGGCCGACCAGAATATCAAACAGGTTTGATTTTCATCTGACCATACGATCGCCGATCAGCAGGTGGTTGTGAGATGTTAAATGCAGCTCGTTACTCCATGTATACTAAACGATGCAGGGCACGCGATTAACCTGAAACTCAGTGCGATCCAAAAAATTCTCGCACAAATGAAAAACCAGCTGAAAAAGGGCCAAAACTCGCACAGTGTAAGTACTGAATGTCTGGCACCAGTAGATCATAACAGTGTTCTATTATTTATTTTTGATACAGGTTATATCAGACGGTTATCTAATTACACCTTGGCTTTTTTTTTGAAAATGCCATTTTTTTTTACAAATAAAAAAATGTAATATTTTACAAAAGTACATTCATCTGTAAACACCAACACACGACACACGTCACATTAATGTGTTGGTTTACATAATGAATGACTCAACCAATCAGTGTTAGCGGAGGCACATTTTACCCAGAATCCTTTGTGATCTGTCTGTGTTTGTTACAAAACTTCAGAATTAGTGCATTATTCAACATTAAAAGATATATGTTATATTTTAACTTTGTATAAATGACAGAATTGACTGACGGAATCGTTGTGATTGAGTAGAGAGTTGAGCTTCGTGGCTCCTCTCAGTTGCTTCTGTGCTGGAAGTCATGTAGTAAAATGGAGATTCCAGCAGGGGGCAGGACGCTCAAAGACAGAAGTGCTGACTCATTGTTTGGGTCTGTTATTGCTTTTGATGCTATCAGAAGCGATTGTGGTGTTAAAACTCAAAATCAGCTTGTTAGTAGTTGCAAATGTACTGGAGACAATACTGGAATTTATCGGTTATCTGTAACTTCTAATACATTTTTGGGTGGTTTATTGGTTTATCTTTATCAAAGATAACTTTTAAGTTATCTGATTATCTGTTATCAAAGTTAATTTTTTGGTTATCTGTGCCCACCACTGATTATACTTATTAAATGAGAATTTACTTCGTTTCGAAAAGCGCTGTTATACGTTTTTACGAGCAAAAAATGAAGTGTGGAGGTGAGATTTCTCCCGAATTAAAAAGTAAAAGCCCATTCATGCCCATTCGTGATGTTGAGATGAGCCCCAAAGTCCACATGACTCACAAGTACAGACTGCTGCTTCAGTGATCCACAACTGGCAAATTATCGCGTCGGAGATAAATGTGCGCAGCAATTAAACAGCAAGACATAACACACTGACATTTTCTACCCAAGTAAATAAGTATTTTCCCACTCTAGAACCAAAAACACTGAATGGCTAACTCACCTTTGCTACGTCTTAGAGATCGTTACTTTAAAACTTGCAGGAATAAGTCAGTGAGAAAAAGCGCGCACACCACAGACACCGGGATGTTTTGATTCCTCTGCTGGTCACAAGGACGGCTGGGTCCGGTCGAGCTTGTGGTTGTTTGTAGACAAAACATCAATCTTTCCATTGGTACCAAGTATTAGCTTATTCGCGCTGATTACGAGAAACGACGGCACAAAAACTACAGCAGTGATCCGGAACTGGGCAAGTGACTGTATATGTTTCTCCTGTGATTTTAGATGAATAAAACGAGCAGGCATGAACGATTCATGTTCTGTTGGCTTGTTTGAGATGCTGCCTGAGTGTTTCTCAGTTACCCTCAAAAGCACTGCAACATTTGGTATTTCACACATTTTAATTTGTTGATGCCATTTCAAATACAAAAAAAGAGAAAAAATTTAAAATGATCTTCCTTCAACTCAAACTGATACCAAATCTCTGCAACTTGATATAAATTAATTCACTCATTATCACTCATCTTCAACCGCTTATCTGGGTTTTTGTCGTGGAGGCAACAGCTCCAGCAGGGGGCCCCAGACTTCTCTTCCCGGGGCCACATTGACCACCTCTAACTGGGGGATCCCGAGGTGTTCCCAGGCCAGTGTGGAGATATAATCTCTCCACCAGTGATGCTGGTAACGCGTTAATTTGTAACGCATTACTCTAATCTGACAACTTTTTTTCAGTAACGAGTAATCTAACACGTTAATCTTTCTAAATCAAAGCAGAGAAAAACGAGCACTAACAGGGACCAGAAGTGGAGGTGCACGGCTCAAAAACTGTCAATGTAAAAATATAGCCAGCAACACACTGATGAAGACCTAGTCGAAACGTGTCTGTGCTCCTGATCCTGTCGCCTTGCCGTGAGTCATTAAAACCTGTTAAAGGACAAGTTGGGACATGCCCAGCTCTCCACAATTTCTCTTATACTCACTGGACTGGTAAGCGCTGAAAGCCAAGATAGACATGTCCCAACTTGTCCTTTAACACTCCGAAACGGAGGTGTTCCTTTGTCTCGCTTCATCAGTGAATCGGTTGTGACGCGCGAAGCCTCCGCGTGGCTTTCCATGACAAAATCTCTTGTTAAAAGTGAAATCTGCCGGAAAATGGCTGATGTCCAGCTCTTGTGATAACCAGAGAAATTGCACATGACGGTCCCAGCTCCACATAGTGATCCATTTAGAAATGATGTGGTGGTTTCTGCCTCTTGATGGCGGCTCTGAGTGCGGCGCTCTGTGCGCCATTGTGGGCCGTCTTCAAAGCTGTAGTAACACTCCTTATTCTCTGTGAAGCCCATAAAATTTTCACCGAAAGCCAGAAAATTTTTCGAATGGTTTCCAGCTGCCTGTCTCTAACAGTTTCTGAAAAAATTCTGATGGAAAAAAAGCCCAAATCATTCCGCCATTTCCTGACAATGAAACAACGACGAGAGGGGTGGAGCAGTGTTCACTCAAAGCCTGCCCACAGGCGAATGACACAACCGACAGGCGTGGAAAAACTCACACATGTGCACGAAGGTTCAAGCTTGGCTGATGTAAAAACATATGAATCAAATCCATATAGTTTTTGAAAAAAATAAAAAGGTCGGATACTTTTCTCACAGACCTCGTATTAGAAAGAATTTAATACATTTAGGTCAGTACAGCAGATATGTAAAAGAAAACTTCAGTTAGTGATGCAAGCATGAAATTTTGCACCAGTGCTCACTATAACCCTCTCTTTCAAAAAGTTTGAGTCGCCACAAAAAATTTCAAGATGGCTGACATTTTTCAAAATGGCCGCCAGCCATATCGATTTCTGATGCTCTCAGAATACGAAAGATGAACAAAATACACCATTCAGAATTCAGGATGTGTTTTTCTGGGTTGTAGAATAATTGCAAATCATCACCAGAGTTTCCACTACAATATTTACAATTTTGCCAAAGATGGTGTACAAGATGGCTGCTGTAAAAGAAAGGACTTGCGAGGCTACTTACACGTCACATTTACAGCTGCACAATGCTGTGGATGCAGGCCAGAGTCTGTAGCATTTACATCTGCCATGACAGACGGACTTGCAGCCACATTTGGTGAGCTGTTCAGAGTCTGTTCTGATCGCACCAAACTGCTGCCTTGAGACAAAAACATTTTCTGTGGGAATTCGTCTCTCCACAGCCTGTTTCCACATGAAGTCATCTTCAGATAGCTACCAGTATCAGTTTGGGGAGATGAACTCATGAGAACTTGTGTATGAACACTGTCCTGACATATGTACGTAAGGATGCACTCTGAGTGCTGACACACACACACATGCACACACACACTCAGACACTTGCTGTATGCTGTTCATTGGTGTGTCCAAAGCACTTTGTATAATAAAGCTGTTCATTTGACAAACAGTCAACCTCCTGACTCTTCCTTCCACAGACACCCACAGTCCAAAGTTTAAGGTTTTGCCTCGACAAGCTGGTGTCAGAAGTGGGATACTCTCTGGACTGTCAGACCCGGACCGGATGGATGGCCAAACAGATCTAGTAGGTAGAGATCTGCTTCGTACCCGTTATTAACGGATGGAGGACTGACCGGCTTCGGGTTCCCGATCGTCAGTGCAGCATTCCACGGGCCGTGGGTGTTGAACCAACAACACTGGTGAGAGAGGCTGTCATTTTTATTGTGGAAGTTAAAATTGACTGTTTGACAACCAGGTGTTGCAAGTTAAACTCAAACTTTATTTTAACTGAGTGTGGGCCCTGGTAAGAAACTCTTTAAAGACGAGCGGTCTGAGTTTCTGAGGTAAGAGTCAGATTAAAAAAAAAGACCTGACTCCAAGTGTAGAAGGTCAGAGACCTCAGAGAAGAACAGCATGCCTTTGGCCTTCTCTTGACCAATGCTGTGGTACAGGCTGTAGATCCAGTGAAGGCTCTGACCTTGGCCAAATGTGAGCCACAGTTGCTGTAGACACTAATTTAACTAAACTACACTACAGCTAGTACTCATCTACCATTTTGGAGTTAGTAATACTAAGAATGGCATTAGTAAACAAGACTGTTAGGAAGGTGTCGTAACACGGACCCACAACAGGGGGCGCAAGTGAACGGACAATGGATAAGAAAAGGAGTAACAATTTAATGTTGCGAAAGTACACAACGGAATACAAACAGAAATAACAGGTACCAATTGTATACAAGAGGACAGTGGGCAGGCTCGAAGATAGGAGACCTCTGATGAACGAGGAGCCGGGGCCCACACCGCTTCCACCACCAACGGCCTGAAGAACACCGGAGCCGCCAAGTCCTGAATCCCCAGGTGGTCTCTGTCCTCCGTTGTCGGCCCTGGTACTGCTGGCAAAGAAGACACAGAAGGAGGTGAGTGTGAGTCCTCACACCCAGCAACCTTTACACTCAAAGTCTCTGGGAGGGAAAACCTCCACCTCCAGATACGTTTCTCTCGTGCAGCTCCTGTTGGTCCCTCTTCTGGATCACCACAGGAATGCGGCTGCACACAGAACAAAGTTTAGACAATCGATAATCACAGCAGAGAAGATTACCTTTGTGGTAGATGATTTCTCGGCGAGGAGGTGGAGTTGTGATCCGCTTCTTGTAAGGAGGTTAATGAGAGACAGCTGGTGAGGTTGACAGGTGACAGCTGTCACTTCCAATAGTTCTGGCGCCCTCTCATGCTTGAAGCCCGCACTCCAAGCAGGGCGCCGACTGGTGGTGGTGGGCCAGCAGTACCTCCTCTTCAGCGGCCCACATAACAAAGACTAGCTGACACTGAACCCCGTGCTGAGTTGCACAGCAGTGACGTCACCAGTGTGCCCTGGTTGTGCTTTGACTTCCACTCTTTTACATAAATCTACATATAAATTCAGCACCTCAACTTCACATGGACATTTGAATTGACAGTGTCAGAGATATTCATAGCAATCAAGACTATTGCATAGAAAATAACACATAATCCAGAGCCTGCTGAATCATAAAGCCATAATTCAAGGATTTGGATCACCATTTTGTTAGCCAGCCATATATATATATATATATATATATATATATATATATATATATATACATTCTATATGAAACATTTTACAAATAGCTAGCATATTTTTTCCTAAGGGCTCTAGATAAATTAGGAAACACCCACACAAATGCTTACAAACATGACCAAAAGTGTGAGTTATGACATAGAAGGCGGACTGGCGGCCATCTTGAAAACAGCGTCCATTTTGAAAATTTGAGTGGCTACCCAATGATTTTTCAAAATTAGACTATGAAGAATATCTGTACCAATTTTTATGATTGTATCATTAATTGAAGTGTTGTAGTAAAAAATGAATTTATCTGCTGCAATAAGTTTGAAATGGCGAGTTTTGCTATTACAGTGCTGTCAGTTAAATATGAGGTCAAGAAAGATGTCTATTTTATGTTTTTATAAACCAGGTATTTATGTTCATTGAAGTCAAGAAATGGCGAATATAAAGTTAGCTTTGGAAAAAACGGGTTTTCATTTCCATATTGGGGGTGATGTCGGCACCTGCTGAAAGTAACTAATAAAGTAACTAGTAATTTCACTTAGTTACTTTTGAAGTTGACTAATCAGTAAAGTCACTAAGTGACTTTATCAAGGAATAATCAGTCATTGAATGACTTCTTGAGGTGATGGTCTAGTGGTTAAGGTGTTGGGCTTGAGACCAGAAGATCCTTGGTTCACATACCAGCCTGACTAGAAGGTCAGTAGGGGCCCTTGGGCAAGGTCTTTAATCCCCTGTTGCTCCCAGTGTGTAGTGAGCACCTTGTATATCAGCACCCTGACATCGGGGTGAATGTGAGGCATTATTGTAAACGACAAAAATGGATCTGTTAAAGTGGTCTCTGAACGCAATTGACACTATTTTTTCTACAAGACATTCGGGGGCAGAGGACCCGACCTGTCCTGCCGGGACGCATGTGATGGGTTACGTGATGGACTCGTGGAGGAGATGGCAGGTCATGTGCCTTTACATGCTTTCTGTGGAGGACGTCGAAGATGTGTACATATTCAGCTTGGTGGTGACCGGCTTTCTGATGTGTGGAGCGGGCACTCTGCTGGTTTACCGGAAAATCAAGAAAGTGGAAGCAGCTTTGATTGGTCCTTCCAGGCTGCCCTACATGATTGATTCGATTGGGAAGGCAGTGGCTGCGCAGTCGGCGGGGGTTAACCGCACGTTGGAAAATATCTCGAATAGAATTGCAGCCCTGGAAACCCACTCTGACCGTCTGTGAAGACCACATTCTGCATTCAGATGCATTGAGAGCCACTCTGTTCTCAGAACTGTGGAATCTTTCAGGCATCTGCTAATCTGGCTATTCATTTGGCTTCCCCAAACACAGCTGCACTTCAAGGTCGCTGTGATAAAACCTCCTCAGAAGATCAACACTTAAGCCTCGCTCCCTGGTCTTCCCCCCTCCCCTCAGCTTCTCCAGCTCTGACGTTGACTGCTCAGGACTGCTCAGGACTGCTCGGACTGCCCCCTCCCCCTCCAGGATTGTCGGACAAGGCCGTTGACGGTGCCAAACAGGCTGCCTCCAGAGTGTTCTGATAAACTGGACCTTTTCAAATCTCATCCTGTGTCCTTGTTTTTGTCTGTGTGATTATTGTTTTTCCTGTGCTGATGGGGATTTTTTTTCCTCATTGCCACTGTGTAATGCAGCGGCTATGAGGGTTTTTTTTTTCTCCTTTTTCCTCGTGTTTTGCTTTTCATATATATGTTTATGTACCGGGCCAGCCTATGTGTTGTGTGTTGTGTGTGTGCTGTTTGTTATGGGTTGGTGTTGGTTTGCTCAGCCCTGCTGTTGACCAAGGCAGGGATGTACATCTGGAGCTGGTCCCTGGGCGCCTAATGGCGACTTCTGCTCCTACTGGCAATTACGATGGGTTAAATGCATTAGACATATTTCATTGTGCAGGGAACATGTTCTTCTGTGCATATGACAATAAAATTCCTTTGAATCCTTTGAATCTGATGCAAATGCAGTCCAGTTACCAATTACCATTTCTTCTTCAAAATAACTGTGGCAACACTGCTCTCCACCTAGTCCTGGGTCTTCCCCGGGGTCCCCTCCCAGATGGACGTGCCTGGAACACCTCCCTAGGGAGGTGCCATGGCAGGAGGCATCATTACCAGATGCCTGAACCACCTCAGCTGGCCAGATATAAATTAATTAGAAATATAAAAGACAGCTGCCTGATGGAGTGGTGCAGAGGGAGATTTTCTTAAAAAAGTTCAGCTAATTTGTCTATATTGTGCAGCCTTACTGTCAACTAGCTGGCAGGTTTGAATATGAATTTACATCTACATTTAAAAAAATGCTTAGTGGCAGCGGGTTAAGAGGGCTGTAGTTGGGGGGTCTGAGGTTTGGCCCTGAAGATTTTTAGTCATGCTAATGCTCTCCAGAAGCATTTACTGAGATATAAATACATTAAGACAGTAAATTAATGTTAAAAAATTATTAACAGGAAATCAAAGGGTTGAGTTCTTCTAAAAACTGTTGAGGTCTAAGGTTCTAAATACATTCTGGACTCACACACCATTCCAACTCATGATAGAAGCTTCTCATAATTTATTACCTCCCTACCTATTTTATAAACACGACCCAATCTAGACCCCATGGACCCCACGGATAACTTGCCAGTTATTATTATTATTATTATTATTATTATTATTATTATTATTATTAATAATAATAATAATAATAATAATAATAACTATCCAGATCCTCCCAACATCAGTTTTGCTTCCAAACTTAATTTTGGTCATATGAGTTCTAGAATGTAGAGACATTTGGTGAGCCTGTTCTGAAGGTAAACGGTTTGGTGAAGCTTTGATGTGGTGACGGTGAAACGCTGACACCTGAGCTGAACGTTCCCGCCGCTGGTTCTGACAAATCACAGAATCCCCTCTGTGCACGGCTGCTGCCATTTCACAAACGCTGGTTATTTTCAGCCTTTCTCACAGGAATTTGAACTGATTCCGCCGTCCTCGGTGTTCTGAGTGACGCTCGTCTGCTCGGGCACTTACTGTGTCAGACGCAGTTCATACTGCATCTGTCAATCAAAAAATGACACCTCAAAACTTATTATATCAAGAAATATGACATTACCAAGTAATTACAACAACAGTATGATAGATTAAATATCCACTTACATACTGAGATTAAATCATTATTTAAAAGTGTTAATTTAACTTATGGGTGTAGCAGGTGTGCAATGCATCATGGGAAAGTGATAATAGTATTAATAACAATAACAAGGCAACCAGAGCTCACCAACTTCACCACATTCACCAACTAGTGGCAATTATGAGATATTCTGTCAAAATTTTCATCAGAATCAGAATCGCCTTTATTGTCATTGTAATTTGCATTACAACGAGATTTGAGTGAAACTCCTAAAAGGTGCTTTCGGTGGTGCGAGTAATTTTTAGCCAAATAAAAGATAGTGAAATTTAACAGTAAATTATTCAGAGTATATGTACAACTAAATAAACATAAGGTAAAGTAAAATAAAATAAAATGTGGACCAAGTAAAATGTAAAATGAGAATTATGTATAACTGTGGAATCATACGGGAATATTGCACATGGTTTACAGATGTTGGACAAGAAACTTGAAGGTGCGGATTAGAGTGATTTGTTATTGTTCAGTGCAGTGATCGCTCTGGGGAGAAAGCTGTCCCTGAGTCTGTTTGTCCTAGTTTTGATTGACCTATACCGTCGGCCGGAGGGTAGTAGGTCAAACAGGTGGTTGCTGGGGTGGGATGTGTCTTCGCTGATGCTGGCAGCTCTGCTGAGGTAGCGAGAGCTGGCGATGTCTTCCAGGCTGGGTAGAGATCAACCAGTGATCCCCTGGGCCGTTTTGATCACCCTCTGCAGCGCTCTCCTGTCTGCTGCTGTGCACCCCCCGTACCACGCTGTGATGCAGTACGTCAGGATGCTCCCGATGGTGGCTCTGTAGAACAACACCAGCAGCTTCTCCTCTAGATTGTTTCTCCTGAGCACCCTCAGGAAGTGGAGTCGCTGCTGGGCTTTCTTCACCACCACTGTGGTGTGAACTCGAAGAATATACACACAAAAAGTAAGAAAAACAAGCCCCAAATTGGAGAGCTAAAAGCCACTGCACCTGTGCGCGCCGCCATCTTACTCAGTTGCTTCATCAGTTTTTTAATTTAACTTTGGTCACCACAGATAGATATAGGTCATGTAAGACTCCACTGACTTTTGGAAGTGATCTGGATCCAGATCCAGATTCTGCATCAAGATTTGATTTCATATAGGCTTTGAAGGATTACTGTTCAAGTCAGGTTCTGGGGCCTGTTGTGGTTTTAGTTGGTTTAGTCTCCTGTCTCCTCATTGTTAGCCTTAACAATGAGGAGCATTGTTAGCAGAAACAGACTGCTGTATCTTCTATCGGCTCTTTTCTCCTTGTTAGGTTCTCACATCTTGTCATTTCACCTTTTATCTTGTCAAGTACTATTCTCTGGATTTTTTGTATTTCCTTCAGTTTCAAGCAATGTCTTGATATTTGCTGCCCCCCTGGCGCTCCCTTTTATTATCTCCAGCTTCAATATTTGCTGCCCTCTAGTGTTCTTCTAGGTCCCTTACACATCCTTAGTCTGTGATTAATACCACCTGCCTGGGTCTGCACCTGCAACTGATGAGGGTGGTTATTTGTGGTGACTCCTGTTTGTCCTGAGTTGTGGGTCCTTTGTATGTTTGTACATTGATGGTTGATGGTTTCATGTCTCCAGTGTTTCCTGTGGCCACTTTGGGTAGTGAGTATTGAGTGGATTTTTTTTGCACTCAGGAGTTAAACTCATGCTCTAAGAAGGAAAGACTTTTCTGAGTTAACTCCTGTCTCTGGGTTTGACGGTTTTGGTAAGAATCTGCGAACATAGATAGAGCTCTATGGGCAGGGTAACATTAGGACTCTACAACAGGCCATGGAGCAGGTGATTAGAGAACCTTCAGGGCTTATGATTAATGTGGACATGGAATCCATTAGCTTAGTGGGGAAATTATCACAGAAAATCCACTATGGTGATAGTGCATTTTATGTGGCAGGGAGGGGAATTCATCAAGATGAGACTGTGGCCTGTTTCCACAGATGCCTAAAAAGCATAGAAGGAGATGCCCTGAAAACTTACAACCCCAGTTCCAATGAAATTGGGACGTTGTGTAAAATGTAAATAAAAACAGAATACAATGATTATGAAATCCTCTTCAACCTATATTCAATTGAATACACCACAAAGACAAGATATTTAATGTTAAAACTGATAAACGTTTTTGTTTTTGTGCAAATATTTGCTCATTTTGAAATGCCTGCAACATGTTTCAAAAAAGTTGGGACAGTGGCAACAAAAGACTGGGAAAGTTGATGAATGCTCAAAGAACACCTGTTTGGAACATTCCACAGGTGAACAGGTTAATTGGAAACAGGTGAGTGTCATGATTGGGTATAAAAGGAGCAGCCCCAAAAGGCTCAGCCGTTCACAAGCAAAGATGGGGTGAGGATCACCACTTTGTGAACAACTATGTAAAAAATGTAGTCCAACAGTTTAAGAACAATGTTTCTCAACATTCAATTGCAAGGAATTTAGGGATTCCATCATCTACAGTCCATAATATAATCAGAAAATTCTGAGAATCTGGAGAACTTGCAACACGTAAGCGACAAGGCTGAAAACCAACATTGAATGTCCGTGACCTTCGATCCCTCAGGCAGCACTGCATTAAATCCAACATCATTGTGTAAAGGATCTTACTGCGTGGGCTCAGGAACACTTCAGAAAACCATTTTCAGTTAACACAGTTCGTCGCTGCTATTGAGGTGGGCGCCACTACTGAGGTATTACTAGATTTACAGAATTTGATAGTATCTCTCTAGGCATGCTGATGAAACTCATAACATCTACAAAACGCACAACCTGTTTATTTGATCCTATACCAACAAAACTGTTTAAGGACCTGTGGTCCACTCTTGGGCCGACTGTACTGGAAATTATTAATCTTTTTTTAACTTCTGGATCTGTTCCTAAATGTTTCAAATCTGCAGTGATTAAACCATTACTTAAGAAAAGTAATCTTGACCCTAGTGTATTGAAAAACTATTTGTTGTGAAAGTGTAGGAACACGGACCCACAACAGGGGGCGCAAATGAACGGACAATGGAGGAAGTCAAATAACAACGTTTTACTGTTGTGAATAAGCACAACAAACACGGCAGATCACAATAGTAAGCAATGAAGTCAATTCACAAAAATGTGTCACGTGGGCAGGCTCGAAGATAAGAGACGTCCATCCAAAGCAGAACCGGAACCACACGATTTCCTCCGCCACCGAACCCCGGGAATACTGGAGCCGCCAAGTCCCGAACTCCCAGGTGGCCACTGCCTCCGCTTGTTGGATCTGGTACTGCTGGCGAGGAACAAAAAACAGTTAGATGTGGATGCGTTTGCACCCAGCAACATGTATGGTGGGAAAACCACCTCCACCTCTCATCAGAAACTGGTAAGTGCAGGAGTGTGAGTACTTATCAAAGAGGTAGGGAAAAAGTCCAACACAGTCTCCAGCTGTAAATACTCACTGTCTGCTATTAAACACACAAAGCAACAAAGTATTATTGTCGGGAAGACAACACAATCGGCTGAGCACTTTACCTCCTAGGTAGAGCGATATCTCGGCAACGAGGTGGAGATGTCGTCTTGCTGATATACTACTGAAGATCAGATGATTGGTGACAGCTGTCGTAGGTGATAAGTGACAGCTGTCACCCCGGCTGCTCCTGTGAGGCGGCAGCGCCCTCTTGTGCCTGGAGCCCGCACTCCAGGCAGGGCGCCCTCTGGTGGTGGTGGGCCAGCAGTACCTCCTCTTCGGCGGCCCACACAACACTATTGGCCAATATCAAATCTGTCATTTTGCTCTCAAATTCTGGAAAAAAATGGTTTCACGGCAGCTCGTAGACTATCTTACTGAGAATAATCTCTTTGAGCCACTGCAGTCTGCTTTTAGAAAATATCATTCCACAGAGACGGCTCTCACTAAAGTGGTGAATGATCTTCTGCTTACAATGGATTTGGACACCACTACGGTTCTGGTGCTGTTAGATCTCAGTGCTGCATTTGATACAGTGGATCATCATATTCTACTTGGTAGGCTGGAGAATCATTTTGGGATTACTGGGGAGTGCCCTTGCATGGCTGACGTCATACTTGACCAGTCGTTCTCACTGTGTTTTGTACAGTAACACTACCTCTAACCTTAGTGACATCAAATTTTGGGTTCCACAGGGATCTGTCTTAGGCCCCCTGCTTTTCTCCCTTTATATAGCACCCCTTGGGCACATATTGCAGCATTTTGGGATTACCTTTCACTGCTATACTGATGATACTCAGTTATACATGCCGATAACTGCTGGTAATCTCATTCACATAAAATCCTTAGAAGATTGCCTTGCAGCAGTGAGAAGTTGGATGTCTAGAAACTTCCTACTTTTAAACACTGATAAGACTGAAATGATGGTTCTTGGTCCAGTGAGACATCGCCATCAATTTGACCAGTTAACACTCAGCCTCGGCTTGTGTGTCATACATCCCACGGACAAAGTGAGGAACCTCGGGGTAATTTTTGATCCTACGTTGTCCTTTGACCTCCACATTAGAAATATTTCTAGGACTGCTTTCTTTCACCTGTGAAATATAGTGAAGATTCGTCCCATCCTGTCTATGACTGATGCTGAGACCCTGATTCATGGGTTTGTCTCTTCTAGATTGGACTACTGTAATGTTCTCTTTTCTGGTTTACTGCAGTCCAGCATTAGGGCTCTCCAATTGGTTCAAAATGCCAGAGTTTTGACAGGAAGCAGAAAGTTTGACCACATTACACCCATTTTGGCGTCTCTTCACTGGCTTCCTGTCCCAGTGAGATCAGATTTTAAGGTTCTGTTACTAACCTATAAAATTATTCACAGACTGGCACCCTCCTACCTAGCTGACCTAATTAAACCTTACGTACCGGCCCGGGCTCTGCATTCTCAGGGTGCAGGACTACTTTGTGTCCTTAGGGTGAATAAGAAGTCTGTAGGTCACAGAGCTTTCTCTTATCGTGCCCCGTTCTGTGGAATGATCTCCCTGCATCAATAAAACAGTCAGATTCTGTGGAGACTTTCAAGTCCAGACTTAAGACGCACTTATTTTCCCTTTCGTCTGGCTAGCATACTGGCATACTATGCTATCCTTTTACATTCAATTTATTAGTAACGATAGAGGTCTCAGCCTCAACTTTGGGCTAGTGTCTGGCAGTCACCTTAGTATTTTCCCTGCTTTCCTGTTGATTTACTGCTGATGAATTGTACCTTAGGTGTTGTTTTTCCATTCTTTTTCTCTCTGTCTGAGGCACGGATAGCAGGACCGCTACTGAAGACAGGGTGCTGGACTGACTGTGAGATGCCGTGCCTGAAGCTGGTGTTGCACACAGTCAAACAGCCTATTAATAGAGTGTAGTTTTCTTTCCTTTTCAAACAGCCTGTTAGCGGTGGCGTGTAGTTTTCCTTCTTGGTCAAACGGCCTGTTAGTAGTAGCATGCAGTTTTCTTCCCAGGTCAAACAGCTTGTTAGCGGTAGCATGTAGTTTTCTTCCCTGGTCAAGCAGCCTGTTAGCGGTAGCGTGTAGTTTTCTTCCCTGGTCAAGCAGCCTGTTAGCGGTAGCGTGTAGTTTTCTTCCCTGGTCAAGCAGCCTGTTAGCGGTAGCGTGTAGTTTTCCTTCCTGGTCAAGCATCCTGTTAGCGGTAGCGTGTAGTTTTCTTCCCTGGTCAAGCAGCCTGTTAGCGGTAGCGTGTAGTTTTCTTCCCTGGTCAAGCAGCCTGTTAGCGGTAGCGTGTAGTTTTCCTTCCTGGTCAAGCATCCTGTTAGCGGTAGCGTGTAGTTTTCTTCCCTGGTCAAGCAGCCTGTTAGCGGTAGCTTGTAGTTTTCCTTCCTGGTCAAGCATCCTGTTAGCGGTAGCATGTAGTTTTCTTCCCTGGTCAAGCAGCCTGTTAGCGGTAGCGTGTAGTTTTCTTCCCTGGTCAAGCAGCCTGTTAGCGGTAGCGTGTAGTTTTCCTTCCTGGTCAAGCATCCTGTTAGCGGTAGCGTGTAGTTTTCTTCCCTGGTCAAGCAGCCTGTTAGCGGTAGCGTGTAGTTTTCTTCCCTGGTCAAGCAGCCTGTTAGCGGTAGCGTGTAGTTTTCCTTCCTGGTCAAGCATCCTGTTAGCGGTAGCAGTGTAGTTTTCTTCCCTGGTCAAGCAGCCTGTTAGCGGTAGCGTGTAGTTTTCTTCCCTGGTCAAGCAGCCTGTTAGCGGTAGCGTGTAGTTTTCCTTCCTGGTCAAGCATCCTGTTAGCGGTAGCGTGTAGTTTTCTTCCCTGGTCAAGCAGCCTGTTAGCGGTAGCGTGTAGTTTTCTTCCCTGGTCAAGCAGCCTGTTAGCGGTAGCGTGTAGTTTTCCTTCCTGGTCAAGCATCCTGTTAGCGGTAGCGTGTAGTTTTCTTCCCTGGTCAAGCAGCCTGTTAGCGGTAGCGTGTAGTTTTCTTCCCTGGTCAAGCAGCCTGTTAGCGGTAGCGTGTAGTTTTCCTTCCTGGTCAAGCATCCTGTTAGCGGTAGCGTGTAGTTTTCTTCCCTGGTCAAGCAGCCTGTTAGCGGTAGCTTGTAGTTTTCCTTCCTGGTCAAGCATCCTGTTAGCGGTAGCGTGTAGTTTTCCTTCTTAGTTAAACAGGCTGTTAGCAATAGCATGCAGTTTTCCTCCATGGTCAAACATCCTGTTAGCGGTAGTGTGTAGTTTTCCTTCTTGGTCAAACAACCTGTTAGCGGTAGCTTGTAGCTTTCCTCCCAGGTCAAATGGCCTGTTAGCGGTAGCATGTAGTTTTCCTCCCAGGTCAAACGGCCTGTTAGGGGTAGCGTGTAGTTTTCCTCCTAAGTCAAGCGGCCTGTTAGGGGTAGCGTGTAGTTTTCCTCCCAAGTCAAGCGGCCTGTTAGGGGTAGCGTGTAGTTTTCCTCCCAAGTCAAGCGGCCTGTTAGGGGTAGCGTATAGTTTTCATCCCAAGTCAAGCGGCCTGTTAGCGGTAGCGTGTAGTTTTCTTCCCAAGTCAAGCGGCCTGTTAGCGGTAGCGTGTAGTTTTCTTCCCAAGTCAAGCGGCCTGTTAGCGGTAACGTGTAGTTTTCTTCCCAAGTCAAGCGGCCTGTTAGCGGTAGCGTGTAGTTTTCCTCCTAAGTCAAGTGGCCTGTTAGCGGTAGTGTGTAGTTTTCCTCCTAAGTCAAGCAGCCTGTTAGAGGTAGCGTGTAGTTTTCCTCCTAAGTCAAGTGGCCTGTTAGCGGTAGCGTGTAGTTTTCCTCCTAAGTCAAGTGGCCTGTTAGCGGTAGTGTGTAGTTTTCCTCCTAAGTCAAGCAGCCTGTTAGAGGTAGCGTGTAGTTTTCCTCCTAAGTCAAGCAGCCTGTTAGAGGTAGCATGTAGTTTTCCTCCTAAGTCAAGTGGCCTGTTAGCGGTAGTGTGTAGTTTTCCTCCTAAGTCAAGTGGCCTGTTAGCGGTAGTGTGTAGTTTTCCTCCTAAGTCAAGTGGCCTGTTAGCGGTAGCGTGTAGTTTTCCTCCTAAGTCAAGTGGCCTGTTAGCGGTAGTGTGTAGTTTTCCTCCTAAGTCAAGCAGCCTGTTAGAGGTAGTGTGTAGTTTTCCTCCTAAGTCAAGTGGCCTGTTAGCGGTAGCGTGTAGTTTTCCTCCTAAGTCAAGTGGCCTGTTAGCGGTAGCGTGTAGTTTTCCTCCTAAGTCAAGCAGCCTGTTAGAGGTAGCGTGTAGTTTTCCTCCTAAGTCAAGTGGCCTGTTAGCGGTAGTGTGTAGTTTTCCTCCTAAGTCAAGCAGCCTGTTAGAGGTAGCGTGTAGTTTTCCTCCTAAGTCAAGTGGCCTGTTAGCGGTAGTGTGTAGTTTTCCTCCTAAGTCAAGTGGCCTGTTAGCGGTAGTGTGTAGTTTTCCTCCTAAGTCAAGTGGCCTGTTAGCGGTAGCGTGTAGTTTTCCTCCTAAGTCAAGTGGCCTGTTAGCGGTAGTGTGTAGTTTTCCTCCTAAGTCAAGTGGCCTGTTAGCGGTAGCGTGTAGTTTTCCTCCTAAGTCAAGCAGCCTGTTAGAGGTAGTGTGTAGTTTTCCTCCTAAGTCAAGTGGCCTGTTAGCGGTAGCGTGTAGTTTTCCTCCTAAGTCAAGTGGCCTGTTAGCGGTAGCGTGTAGTTTTCCTCCTAAGTCAAGCAGCCTGTTAGAGGTAGCGTGTAGTTTTCCTCCTAAGTCAAGTGGCCTGTTAGCGGTAGCGTGTAGTTTCCTCCTAAGTCAAGTGGCCTGTTAGCGGTAGCGTGTAGTTTTCCTCCTAAGTCAAGCAGCCTGTTAGAGGTAGCGTGTAGTTTTCCTCCTAAGTCAAGTGGCCTGTTAGCGGTAGTGTGTAGTTTTCCTCCTAAGTCAAGTGGCCTGTTAGCGGTAGCGTGTAGTTTTCCTCCTAAGTCAAGCAGCCTGTTAGAGGTAGCGTGTAGTTTTCCTCCTAAGTCAAGTGGCCTGTTAGCGGTAGTGTGTAGTTTTCCTCCTAAGTCAAGTGGCCTGTTAGCGGTAGCGTGTAGTTTTCCTCCTAAGTCAAGCAGCCTGTTAGAGGTAGCGTGTAGTTTTCCTCCTAAGTCAAGTGGCCTGTTAGCGGTAGTGTGTAGTTTTCCTCCTAAGTCAAGTGGCCTGTTAGCGGTAGCGTGTAGTTTCCTCCTAAGTCAAGCAGCCTGTTAGAGGTAGCGTGTAGTTTTCCTCCTAAGTCAAGTGGCCTGTTAGCGGTAGCGTGTAGTTTTCCTCCTAAGTCAAGCAGCCTGTTAGCGGTAGCGTGTAGTTTTCCTCCTAAGTCAAGTGGCCTGTTAGCGGTAGTGTGTAGTTTTCCTCCTAAGTCAAGCAGCCTGTTAGAGGTAGCGTGTAGTTTTCCTCCTAAGTCAAGTGGCCTGTTAGCGGTAGCGTGTAGTTTCCTCCTTGCTCTTTGGGGTCAAACACAACCTTCCACAGAGTTTTTGGCGCGTCAGTTAAAATCAGCCCAAAAAGGTGTTTTTGCTCTAAATGGACGCCGGCGTTCTTGAGGATGGAAACCGGACGTTCCTGCACAGAGACACATGTCCCCTCAGAGTTTGATTGTGAAATGATGCAATGTGATATTTTGTCTCATGCAGCGACTAATAGAAGCCAGCCAGACTTTAAAGACAGAAACAGAAAATAAATATTTCAGCAGCCTTTCAAAATGCTTCTTCAGTCGAAGGAAATAAAGAAAGTCTGTTCTGCTAAACAGCGGAGCGTTTACGTGCCAAACCGCAGCCGGCGGGCTGAGTGTGGATTAGCATTCTTAGCTGGGAAATAGCTCCTTATTAGCCTTTTACACTGTGACCATTTGGGGCCGATGCCTTTGGAGTGTTTCTTTGTTTAAGCGCTGCACCGCGGTGCAGCGAGTGGCTCAGCAAGCGGCTCAGCTGAACACACATGGCCAGTGTCAGCCATAATTAGCTTTGACAGCGGCATTTAGTGGTTGTAATTCAAATCTAATTCAGAACATCTTAACCCTGAAGTCTGTCAGGATGCCTGAAAGGCACTGGAACTCTCACGGAGCCAATCAGCTCCGCCTCTGTGTGGCTGATGTGTCAACAAGGCCGCTTAGAAAAACAGGCAGGAAAGTCATTTCCAGCAGAGCGCAACAGGAACATAAACACCCAGCTGCTGCACAGTTTGGCCCCACCAAGCAGGAACCTTTTGCACTGCTCACCTGTAAAGCAGGAACCTTCTGCATTGTTCACCTATAAATCAGGAACCTTCTGCACTGTTCACCTGTAAAGCAGGAACCTTCTGCATTGTTCACCTATAAATCAGGAACCTTCTGCACTGCTCACCTGTAAAGTAGGAACCTTCTGCATTGCTCACATTTAAAGCAGGAACCTTCTGCACAGCTCACATGGTAAAGCAGGGACCTTCTGCATTGCTCACCTGTAAAGCAGGAACCTTCTGCACTATTCACCTGTAAAGCAGGAACCTTCTGCATTTCTCACATTTAGAGCAGGAACCTTCTGGACTGCTTACCTGTAAAGCAGGAACCTTCGGCACTATTCACCTGTAAAGCAGGAACCATCTGCATTGCTCACATTTAAAGCAGGAACCTTCTGGACTGCTTACCTGTAAAGCAGGAACCTTCTGCACTATTCACCTGTAAAGCAGGAACCTTCTGCATTGCTCACATTTAAAGCAGGGACCTTCTGTACTGCTCACCTGTAAAACAGGAACCTTCTGGACTGCTTACCTGTAAAGCAGGAACCTTCTGGACTACTTACTTGTAAAGCAGGAACCTTCTGCACTATTCACCTGTAAAGCAGGAACCTTCTGCATTGCTCACATTTAAAGCAGGGACCTTCTGTACTGCTCACCTGTAAAACAGGAACCTTCTGGACTGCTTACCTGTAAAGCAGGAACTTTCTGGACTGCTTACTTGTAAAGCAGGAACCTTCTGCACTATTCACCTGTAAAGCAGGAACCTTCTGCATTGCTCACATTTAAAGCAGGGACCTTCTGTACTGCTCACCTGTAAAGCAGGAACCTTCTGCATTGCTCACCTGTAAAGCAGGAACCTTCTGCACTGCTCACCTGTAAAGCAGGAACCTTCTGCATTGCACAGCTAACCAAAAAGTTACCTTTGATAACAGCTAATTAGCTAATTGAAAAGTTATCTTTTATAAAGCTAAACCGATAATCCACCCAAAAATTTATCGGAAGGTACAGCTAACCAATAAATTTCAGTATTGTTTCCAGTACATTTGCAACTACTAACAAGCTAATTTTGAGTTTTAACACCACAATCACTTCTGGTAGCATCAAAGGCGACCGCAGACCCAAACAATGAGTCAGCACTTCTGTCTTTGTGCCCTCTCCCAAGTGGAAATCTGTTTTCTGTCCCCTCTCCCACCTGGGAATCTGTTTTCCATCCCCTCTCCCACCTTGGAATCTGTTTTCCATCCCCTCTCCCAAGTGGGAATCTGTTTTCTGTCCCATCTTCCAAGTGGGAATTTGTTTTCCATCCCCTTTCCCACCTGGGAATCTGTTTTCCGTCCCCTCTCCCAAGAGGGAGTCTGTTTTCCATTCCCTCTCCCAAATGGGAATCTGTTTTCTGTCCCCTCTCCCATGTGGGAGTCTGTTTTCTGTCCCCTCTCCCAAGTGGGAATCTGTTTTCTGTCCCCTCTCCCAAGTGGGAATCTGTTTTACATCCCCTCTCCCACCCGAGAATCTGTTTTCTGTCCCCTCTTCCACGTGGGAATCTGTTTTCCGTCCCCTCTCCCATGTGGGAGTCTGTTTTCTGTCCCCTCTCCCATGTGGGAGTCTGTTTAGCGTCCCCTCTCCCAAGTGGAAATCTGTTTTCTGTCCCCTCTTCCACCTGGGAATCTGTTTTCCGTCCCCTCTCCCAAGTGGGAATCGGTTTTCCGTCCCCTCTCCCAAGTGGGAATCTGTTTTCTGTCCCCTCTCCCATGTGGGAATCTGTTTTCCGTCCCCTCTCCCATGTGGGAGTCTGTTTTTCGTCCCCTCTCCCAAGTGGAAATCTGTTTTCTGTCCCCTCTCCCACCTGGGAATCTGTTTTCCGTCCCCTCTCCCACCTTGGAATCTATTTTCCATCCCCTCTCCCAAGTGGGAATCTGTTTTCTGTCCCATCTTCCAAGTGGGAATTTGTTTTCCATCCCCTTTCCCACCTGGGAATCTGTTTTCCGTCCCCTCTCCCAAGAGGGAGTCTGTTTTCCGTTCCCTCTCCCAAATGGGAATCAGTTTTCCGTCCCCTTTCCCACCTGGGAATCTGTTTTCCGTCCCCTCTCCCAAGAAGGAATCTGTTTTCTGTCCCCTCTCCCAAGAAGGAATCTGTTTTTGTCCCCTCTCCCACCCGAGAATCTGTTTTCTGTCCCCTCTTCCATGTGGGAATCTGTTTTCCGTCACCTCTCCCATGTGGGAGTCTGTTTTCCGTCCCCTCTCCCAAGAGGAAATCTGTTTTCTGTCCCCTCTTCCACCTGGGAATCTGTTTTCTGTCCCCTCTCCCAAGTGGGAATCTGTTTTCTGTCCCCTCTCCCATGTGGGAATCTTTTTTCCGTCCCCTCTCCCATGTGGGAGTCTGTTTTCCGTCCCCTCTCCCATGTGGGAGTCTGTTTTCCGTCCCCTCTCCCATGTGGGAATCTGTTTTCTGTCCCCTCTCCCACCTGGGAATCTGTTTTCCGTCCCCTCTCCCACCTTGGAATCTGTTTTCCATCCCCTCTCCCAAGTGGGAATCTGTTTTCTGTCCCATCTTCCAAGTGGGAATTTGTTTTCCATCCCCTTTCCCACTTGGGAATCTGTTTTCCGTCCCCTCTCCCAAGAGGGAGTCTGTTTTCCGTCCCCTTTCCCACCTGGGAATCTGTTTTCCGTCCCCTCTCCCAAGAAGGAATCTGTTTTCCGTCCCCTCTCCCAAGAAGGAATCTGTTTTTATCCCCTCTCCCAAGAAGGAATCTGTTTTCCATCCCCTCTCCCAAGTGGGAATCTCTTTTCCGTCCCCTCTCCCACCTGGGAATCTGTTTTCCGCCCCCTCTCCCAAGTGGGAATCTGTTTTCTGTTCCCTCTACCAATGTTACACCTAGCATCCAGCTTTGTCTACAGTTTTCCTCGAGGTAGCTAAAAGAACTTGGGCACGCCCCACTACACACCACACTGCCTGGTACCTTTTGGATCGAGAAATACACCAGAAGTGTCTGTGTATGTGGTGAAAATGTTGACCTTATGTACAGACATTCACTGATCTCAGCAGTGACATTCATGTCTCTCAGGCCTTGCCTCAGAGACTGAGAGATACCTGGAAAGATCTTATGACCCTCTGAGGTCAAAGGTTTAGGTGTTTGGTGATACTGATATCTTTGCAGGAGAAAAAAGGTCAGAGATGAAGATGCACAGGACAGACTGGATGATGGATGTGTAGAAGATGATGAGCAGTTCCTGGGGCAGGTTGAACTTCCTGAACTGTCTGAGGAAGCACATCCTCTGCTGTGCCTTTTTCCTGATGGAGTGTATGTGGGAAGTCCACTTCAGACGTCCACAGTAGACACAGTGTTGTTGATGGATGGAAGGGGAGTGAGGGTGGGTTCCTCCTGAAGTCCACTATCATCTCCACAGTCTTGAGGTGGTTCAGTTCAAGGTTGTTCTGACCACACCAGAAGACCTCCTGTCAGTCTGCAGCCGGATGAGTCCAGTGATGGTGGTGTCATCCATAAACGTCAGGCGTTTAACAGAGGGGTTCCCTGAGCTGCAGTTGTTTGTATAGTTGGAGAAGAGCAGTGAGGAGAGAGGACGGATGTCTTTGGTCCCAGGTCTCTGCAGATGATCTTTGGGTCCTGCTAGAATGACTTTGTGTCCAATTAATGGTTACTTAGTGAGACTCAGATGAGGAGGACCACTGACACATGGTCCAGGACACAGGTGCCTCAGTGTCAAGGACCCCAGTGGCTGGAGAAGGTCAAGGACATGCCCACATTTCTCATCAGGGCTCGTAACATCAGATCACAAAGTTCATAGTCCGTTGTGTGTGTGTGTATGTGTGTGTGTGTGTGTGTGTATGTATATATATATATATATATATATATATATATATATATATATATACACATTAAGAGTCTTCTTTTCAATACATAACCCTCCAAATAAAAGCCAGAGTGTCAGAAAACCAAGTGACAAATCGTGGGACAGGCAGGGACTTGTAATTTTCCTCTCAGGGACGGAGGTTTGCAGAGACTGAACAAGGCCGGCAGCATGTGTTTAAGGTGGCGTTTTTGCCACACTTGTGTTAAGTGACACATGATTGATGATGGGGAGCGAGCGGCTTTTCTAACCTCTGTAAGTGCTCTGAAAACAAATTAAAGCTTTCATCATTGTAACATGTCTATTACAAGATGTAGTAATAGCCCCTCGTTGTATCAAATTATTTGTATGTCTAAATAATTTAGAAAAATTAAACTATTAATCATCCCGAGAGCGTCTGACAAAAGGCGGCAGCGGGGCGTGCTGCTCAGCCACACGCTCCGAGGTGTTTATGGCTTACAGCCTGAAATGGCTCTAATTGCTTAATTGCTCGTCTGTTGGTGGCGGCGGTGTTTATCGTCTGCCTTGAGTTTCAACAGAATTATCCAAATTAAAACCAAATGTTCACTTTGACCATTTCATTACAAATTAGAAAAAGAGGACATGTTTTTATTTTATTTTTTATTTCCAGTTGGTGGGTATCACTAACGAACAGACCATGGACAAATCAACATGCAGTAAATGGAATAAAGCAGCAGCAGCAATGTTTCAGAGCAGAAGCATTTCCTGGATTATCTGGTATGAAACAGCCACTCTGACTCAAGCTTGATGCTCAAGTCAGATTGGTGTCATACTGGTGTCACACTGCTGTCACACTGGTGTCATGCTCAACTCACACTGGTGTCACACTCAACTCACACTGGTGTCACGCTGGTGTCACGCTGGTGTCACACTGGTGTCACGCTCAACTCACACTGGTGTCACGCTGGTGTCACACTCAACTCACACTGGTGTCATGCTGGTGTCACGCTGGTGTCACGCTGGTTTCACGCTCAACTCACACTGGTGTCACACTGGTGTCACACTCAACTCACACTGGTGTCACACTCAACTCACACTGGTGTCACACTGGTGTCACACTCAACTCACACTGGTGTCACACTGGTGTCACGCTCAACTCACACTGGTGTCACACTCAACTCACACTGGTGTCATGCTGGTGTCACACTGGTGTCACGCTGGTGTCACGCTGGTGTCACGCTGGTGTCACACTGGTGTCACACCGGTGTTACACTGGTGTCACGCTCAACTCACACTGGTGTCACACTCAACTCACACTGGTGTCACACTGGTGTCATGCTGGTGTCACACTGGTGTCACGCTGGTGTCACGCTCAACTCACACTGGTGTCACGCTGGTGTCACGCTCAACTCACACTGGTGTCATGCTGGTGTCACGCTGGTGTCACACTGGTTTCACGCTCAGCTCACACTGGTGTCACACTGGTGTCACGCTGGTGTCACGCTGGTGTCACGCTCAACTCACACTGGTGTCACACTCAACTCACGCTGGTGTCACGCTGGTGTCACACTGGTGTCACACTGGTGTCACGCTGGTGTCACGCTGGTTTCACGCTCAACTCACACTGGTGTCACACTGGTGTCACGCTGGTGTCACGCTCAACTCACACTGGTGTCACACTCAACTCACACTGTTGTCACACTGGTGTCACGCTGGTGTCACGCTCAACTCACATTGGTGTCACACTGGTGTCACACTCAACTCACACTGGTGTCACACTGGTGTCATGCTGGTGTGACACTCAACTCAGACTGGTGTCACACTGGTGTCACACTCAGCTGACACTGGTGTCACACTGGTGTCACGCTGGCGTCACACTCAACTCACATTGGTGTCACACTGATATCACAGTGGTGTCATGCTGGTGTCATGCTGGTGTCACACTGGTGTCACGCTGGTGTCACACTCAACTCACACTGGTGTCACACTGATATCACACTGGTGTCACGCTGGTGTCACACTAGTGTCACACTGGTGTCACACTCAAGTCACACTGGTGTCACACTGGTGTCACGCTGCTGTCACACTGGTGTCACGCTCAACTCATGCTGGTGTCACACTCAACTCACACTGGTGTCACACTGGTGTCACACTCAACTCACACTGGTGTCACACTGATATCACAGTGGTATCACACTGGTGTCACGCTGGTGTCACACTCAACTCACACTGGTGTCATGGTGTCAAGGCAGGCGGCTGCCCGACAACCCTAGCGGCTGGACCCACAATGCAGACTTTTAAACAAGGCTTTGGTGTAAAAGAAATCTTCCTCTTTATTCCAGGCTTAGGTTTGGTGCACAGGAAATCAAGCAGCTGAGCAGAGATACAAACAGGATCAGGCATAAATGCACTCATGGTACAGCAGGGGTCAGAGGCACGAGCAAACACAGTTGTCAGGGATGAAGCAAAAGGCGTGGTCAAGGAATACAGAGCAAAACATGATACATGGCAAGGCAAGGAACTCAGGACTAAATACAAAGGCTGGGATGTGTGCACGAAGCGACAACAAACTGGCAGAACAAAACTAGAACGGAACTGGACAATGGCTCAAGTAAGAAAAGTAACAAAACAAAGTAACACAGCAAAACTAGAACAGAAAATAACCACATGATGAAAAAATAACTAATACATCAAAGCTGGGGCAGGAGGTGAGCCAAAGGGAGAGACAAAATAAGGTAAATCAATGTCATTTACAACAATTTACAACAGTAAATAATATGTTTATGTCTCCGACATAAACATATTATCACCATCTCACCGTGTCAGTTAGGTTCTTCAGACTTTTTAACTAAACCCCTTCAGCTTCTGTATTGGAATGGGCAGGGACATCGACAGTGTTGACACAGTTATTTTGAAAAACTAATCCAGTTACTGATTACTCCTTGAAAAAGTAAATTAGTTACTTTACTGATTACTCAGTTTTAAAAGTAACTAAATTAGATTACAAGTTACTTTTTTAGTTACTTTCAACAGCTGCTGACAACACCCCCCCGCCACCTCAACATGACAATGAAAACCCGTTTTGCCACTTTTTTAGTCACCCTTTCTTGACTTCAGTGAACATAAATAGTTGTTTTATAAAAATAAAGTCACTCTTTCTTGAATTCATATTTAACTGTTAATGGCACTGTAGTGGTAAAACTTGCCATTTCTAGACTACATTGTTTATAAATGTAACTATTAAATTCTTTCGACAACCCCAATTCCAATGAAGTTGGAACGTTGTGTAAAATGTAAATAAAAACAGAATACAATGATTTTCAAATCCTCTTCAACCTATATTCAATTGAATACACCACAAAGACAAGATATTTAATGTTCAAACTGATAAAGTTTATTGTTTTTGTACAAATATTTGCTCATTTTGAAATGGATGCCTGCAACACGTTTCAAAAAAGCTGGGACAGTGGTATGTTTACTACTGTGTTACATCACCTTTCCTTCTAACACTCATCACTCATTCATCACTCATCTTCAACCACTTTTCTGGGTTCGGGTCGCGGGAGCAACAGGTCCAGCAGGGGACCCCAGACTTCCCTTTCCCGGGCCACATTGACCACCTCTGACTGGGGGATCCTGAGGCGTGCCTAGGCCAGTGTGGAGATATAATCTGTCCACCTAGTCCTGGGTCTTCCCTGGGGTCTCCTCCCAGATGAACATGCCTGGAACACCTTCCTTGGGAGGCGCTTCAATGTGTTTCCTGGTTTATTTTGGTGATGTGTTGTATTTTCTGGTTTATTTTGTTGCCTTGGTGTGTTTCCTGGTTTATTTTGGTGATGTGTTGCATTGCCTCGGGGAGGTGATGGTCTAGTGGTTAAGGTGTTGGGCTTGAGACCAGAAGATCCTGGGTTCAAATCCCTGCCTGACTGGAAAATCACTAAGGGCCCTTGGGCAAGGTCTTGAATCCCCTATTGCTCCCGGTGTGTAGTGAGCACCTTGTATGGCAGCACCCTGACATCGGGGTGAATGTGAGGCATAATTGTAAAGCACTTTGAGTGTCTGATGCAGATGGAAAAGTGCTATATAAATGCAGTCCATTTGGTGTGTTTCCTGGTTTATTTTGGTGATGTGTTGTATTTTCTGGTTTATTTTGTTGCCTTGGTGTGTTTCCTGGTTTATTTTGGTGATGTGTTGCATTTTCTGGTTTATTTTGTTGCCTTGGTGTGTTTCCTGGTTTATTTTGGTGATGTGTTGCATTTTCTGGTTTATTTTGTTGCCTTGGTGTGTTTCCTGGTTTATTTTGGTGATGTGTTGCATTTTCTAGTTTATTTTGTTGCTTTGGTGTGTTTCCTGGTTTATTTTGGTGATGTGTTGCATTTTCTGGTTTATTCTGTTGCCTTGGTGTGTTTCCTGGTTTATTTTGGTGATGTGTTGCATTTTCTGGTTTATTCTGTTGCCTTGGTGTGTTTCCTGGTTTATTTTGGTGATGTGTTGCATTTTCTGGTTTATTCTGTTGCCTTGGTGTGTTTCCTGGTTTATTTTGGTGATGTGTTGCATTTTCTGGTTTATTTTGTTGCCTTGGTGTGTTTCCTGGTTTATTTTGGTGATGTGTTGCATTTTCTGGTTTATTCTGTTGCCTTGGTGTGTTTCCTGGTTTATTTTGGTGATGTGTTGCATTTTCTAGTTTATTTTGTTGCTTTGGTGTGTTTCCTGGTTTATTTTGGTGATGTGTTGCATTGCCTCGGGGAGGTGATGGTCTAGTGGTTAAGGTGTTGGGCTTGAGACCAGAAGATCCTGGGTTCAAATCCCTGCCTGACTGGAAAATCACTAAGGGCCCTTGGGCAAGGTCTTGAATCCCCTATTGCTCCCGGTGTGTAGTGAGCACCTTGTATGGCAGCACCCTGACATCGGGGTGAATGTGAGGCATAATTGTAAAGCACTTTGAGTGTCTGATGCAGATGGAAAAGTGCTATATAAATGCAGTCCATTTGGTGTGTTTCCTGGTTTATTTTGGTGATGTGTTGCATTTTCTGGTTTATTTTGTTGCCTTGGTGTGTTTCCTGGTTTATTTTGGTGATGTGTTGCATTTTCTGGTTTATTTTGTTGCCTTGGTGTGTTTCCTGGTTTATTTTGGTGATGTGTTGCATTTTCTAGTTTATTTTGTTGCTTTGGTGTGTTTCCTGGTTTATTTTGGTGATGTGTTGCATTTTCTGGTTTATTTTGTTGCCTTGGTGTGTTTCCTGGTTTATTTTGGTGATGTGTTGCATTTTCTGGTTTATTCAATCAATCAATCAATCAATTTTTTTATATAGCGCCAAATCACAACAAACAGTTGCCCCAAGGCGCTTTATATTGTAAGGCAAGGCCATACAATAATTATGTAAAACCCCAACGGTCAAAACGACCCCCTGTGAGCAAGCACTTGGCTACAGTGGGAAGGAAAAACTCCCTTTTAACAGGAAGAAACCTCCAGCAGAACCAGGCTCAGGGAGGGGCAGTCTTCTGCTGGGACTGGTTGGGGCTGAGGGAGAGAACCAGGAAAAAGACATGCTGTGGAGGGGAGCAGAGATCGATCACTAATGATTAAATGCAGAGTGGTGCATACAGAGCAAAAAGAGAAAGAAACAGTGCATCATGGGAACCCCCCAGCAGTCTACGTCTATAGCAGCATAACTAAGGGATGGTTCAGGGTCACCTGATCCAGCCCTAACTATAAGCTTTAGCAAAAAGGAAAGTTTTAAGCCTAATCTTAAAAGTAGAGAGGGTGTCTGTCTCCCTGATCTGAATTGGGAGCTGGTTCCACAGGAGAGGAGCCTGAAAGCTGAAGGCTCCGCCTCCCATTCTACTCTTACAAACCCTAGGAACTACAAGTAAGCCTGCAGTCTGAGAGCGAAGCGCTCTATTGGGGTGATATGGTACTATGAGGTCCCTAAGATAAGATGGGACCTGATTATTCAAAACCTTATAAGTAAGAAGAAGAATTTTAAATTCTATTCTAGAATTAACAGGAAACCAATGAAGAGAGGCCAATATGGGTGAGATATGCTCTCTCCTTCTAGTCCCTGTCAGTACTCTAGCTGCAGCATTTTGAATTAACTGAAGGCTTTTTAGGGAACTTTTAGGACAACCTGATAATAATGAATTACAATAGTCCAGCCTAGAGGAAATAAATGCATGAATTAGTTTTTCAGCATCACTCTGAGACAAGACCTTTCTGATTTTAGAGATATTGCGTAAATGCAAAAAAGCAGTCCTACATATTTGTTTAATATGCGCTTTGAATGACATATCCTGATCAAAAATGACTCCAAGATTTCTCACAGTATTACTAGAGGTCAGGGTAATGCCATCCAGAGTAAGGATCTGGTTAGACACCATGTTTCTAAGATTTGTGGGGCCAAGTACAATAACTTCAGTTTTATCTGAGTTTAAAAGCAGGAAATTAGAGGTCATCCATGTCTTTATGTCTGTAAGACAATCCTGCAGTTTAGCTAATTGGTGTGTGTCCTCTGGCTTCATGGATAGATAAAGCTGGGTATCATCTGCATAACAATGAAAATTTAAGCAATACCGTCTAATAATACTGCCTAAGGGAAGCATGTATAAAGTGAATAAAATTGGTCCTAGCACAGAACCTTGTGGAACTCCATAATTAACTTTAGTCTGTGAAGAAGATTCCCCATTTACATGAACAAATTGTAATCTATTAGACAAATATGATTCAAACCACCGCAGCGCAGTGCCTTTAATACCTATGGCATGCTCTAATCTCTGTAATAAAATTTTATGGTCAACAGTATCAAAAGCAGCACTGAGGTCTAACAGAACAAGCACAGAGATGAGTCCACTGTCCGAGGCCATAAGAAGATCATTTGTAACCTTCACTAATGCTGTTTCTGTACTATGATGAATTCTAAAACCTGACTGAAACTCTTCAAATAGACCATTCCTCTGCAGATGATCAGTTAGCTGTTTTACAACTACCCTTTCAAGAATTTTTGAGAGAAAAGGAAGGTTGGAGATTGGCCTATAATTAGCTAAGATAGCTGGGTCAAGTGATGGCTTTTTAAGTAATGGTTTAATTACTGCCACCTTAGAGGCCTGTGGTACATAGCCAACTAACAAAGATAGATTGATCATATTTAAGATCGAAGCATTAAATAATGGTAGGGCTTCCTTGAGCAGCCTGGTAGGAATGGGGTCTAATAAACATGTTGATGGTTTGGATGAAGTAACTAATGAAAATAACTCAGACGGAACAATCGGAGAGAAAGAGTCTAACCAAATACCGGCATCACTGAAAGCAGCCAAAGATAACGATACGTCTTTGGGATGGTTATGAGTAATTTTTTCTCTAATAGTTAAAATTTTGTTAGCAAAGAAAGTCATGAAGTCATTACTAGTTAAAGTTAATGGAATACTCAGCTCAATAGAGCTCTGACTCTTTGTCAGCCTGGCTACAGTGCTGAAAAGAAACCTGGGGTTGTTCTTATTTTCTTCAATTAGTGATGAGTAGAAAGATGTCCTAGCTTTACGGAGGGCTTTTTTATAGAGCAACAGACTCTTTTTCCAGGCTAAGTGAAGATCTTCTAAATTAGTGAGACGCCATTTCCTCTCCAACTTACGGGTTATCTGCTTTAAGCTACGAGTTTGTGAGTTATACCACGGAGTCAGGCACTTCTGATTTAAAGCTCTGTTTTTCAGAGGAGCTACAGCATCCAAAGTTGTCTTCAATGAGGATGTAAAACTATTGACGAGATACTCTATCTCACTTACAGAGTTTAGGTAGCTACTCTGCACTGTGTTGGTATATGGCATTAGAGAACATAAAGAAGGAATCATATCCTTAAACCTAGTTACAGTGTTTTCTGAAAGACTTCTAGTGTAATGAAACTTATTCCCCACTGCTGGGTAGTCCATCAGAGTAAATGTAAATGTTATTAAGAAATGATCAGACAGAAGGGAGTTTTCAGGGAATACTGTTAAGTTTTCTATTTCCATACCATAAGTCAGAACAAGATCTAAGATATGATTAAAGTAGTGGGTGGACTCATTTACTTTTTGAGCAAAGCCAATAGAGTCTAATAATAGATTAAATGCAGTGTTGAGGCTGTCATTCTCAGCATCTGTGTGGATGTTAAAATCGCCCACTATAATTATCTTATCTGAGCTAAGCACTAAGTCAGACAAAAGGTCTGAAAATTCACAGAGAAACTCACAGTAACGACCAGGTGGACGATAGATAATAACAAATAAAACTGGTTTTTGGGACTTCCAATTTGGATGGACAAGACTAAGAGTCAAGCTTTCAAATGAATTAAAGCTCTGTCTGGGTTTTTGATTAATTAATAAGCTGGAATGGAAGATTGCTGCTAATCCACCACCCCGGCCCGTGCTACGAGCATTCTGACAGTTAGTGTGACTTGGGGGTGTTGACTCATTTAAACTAACATATTCATCCTGCTG
Organism: Thalassophryne amazonica; assembly: GCF_902500255.1. Taxonomy (NCBI): domain Eukaryota; kingdom Metazoa; phylum Chordata; class Actinopteri; order Batrachoidiformes; family Batrachoididae; genus Thalassophryne; species Thalassophryne amazonica. The sequence goes on from NC_047121.1 coordinate 1,506,811, forward strand.
TAACCAGGTTTCTGTAAGGCAGAATAAATCAATATGTTGATCAATTATTATATCATTTACCAACAGGGACTTAGAAGAGAGAGACCTAATGTTTAATAGACCACATTTAACTGTTTTAGTCTGTGGTGCAGTTGAAGGTGCTATATTATTTTTTCTTTTTGAATTTTTATGCTTAAATAGATTTTTGCTGGTTATTGGTGGTCTGGGAGCAGGCACCGTCTCTACGGGGATGGGGTAATGAGGGGATGGCAGGGGGAGAGAAGCTGCAGAGAGGTGTGTAAGACTACAACTCTGCTTCCTGGTCCCAACCCTGGATAGTCACGGTTTGGAGGATTTAAGAAAATTGGCCAGATTTCTAGAAATGAGAGCTGCTCCATCCAAAGTGGGATGGATGCCGTCTCTTCTAACAAGACCAGGTTTTCCCCAGAAGCTTTGCCAATTATCTATGAAGCCCACCTCATTTTTTGGACACCACTCAGACAGCCAGCAATTCAAGGAGAACATGCGGCTAAACATGTCACTCCCGGTCCGATTGGGGAGGGGCCCAGAGAAAACTACAGAGTCCGACATTGTTTTTGCAAAGTTACACACCGATTTAATGTTAATTTTAGTGACCTCCGATTGGCGTAACCGGGTGTCATTACTGCCGACGTGAATTACAATCTTACCAAATTTACGCTTAGCCTTAGCCAGCAGTTTCAAATTTCCTTCAATGTCGCCTGCTCTGGCCCCCGGAAGACAATTGACTATGGTTGCTGGTGTCGCTAACTTCACATTTCGCAAAACAGAGTCGCCAATAACCAGAGTTTGATCCTCGGCGGGTGTGTCGTCGAGTGGGGAAAAACGGTTAGAGATGTGAACGGGTTGGCGGTGTACACGGGGCTTCTGTTTAGGACTACGCTTCCTCCTCACAGTCACCCAGTCGGCCTGCTTTCCCGGCTGCTCGGGATCTGCCAGGGGGTAACTAACGGCGGCTAAGCTACCTTGGTCCACACCGACTACAGGGGCCTGGCTAGCTGTAGAATTTTCCACGGTGCGGAGCCGAGTCTCCAATTCGCCCAGCCTGGCCTCCAAAGCTACGAATAAGCTACACTTATTACAAGTACCGTTACTGCTAAAGGAGGCCGAGGAATAACTAAACATTTCACACCCAGAGCAGAAAAGTGCGGGAGAGACAGGAGTAGCCGCCATGCTAAATCGGCTAAGAGCTAGTAGCTGCACTAAGCTAGCGGATTCCTAAAAACACGCAAAGTGAATAATGTGTAAATAATTTAGACGTGATTCAGCAGAAGGAGTGCTTTAGTTAAGGCACGTGAAGATTACACTGGGAAACAAATCGTAATCTAGATAACTAGATCAATCTAACTGCGCAGATTAAACAGCTAACAGATACAGCAAAACACCGCTGTGCTCCGGAACAGGAAGTGATACAATACCGCAGTGAGAGCCAACCACCAGTAGAGGCAAGCAAACATTCCAACAAATATTCTGTTGCCTTGGTGTGTTTCCTGGTTTATTTTGGTGATGTGTTGCATTTTCTGGTTTATTCTGTTGCCTTGGTGTGTTTCCTGGTTTATTTTGGTGATGTGTTGCATTTTCTGGTTTATTCTGTTGCCTTGGTGTGTTTCCTGGTTTATTTTGGTGATGTGTTGCATTTTCTGGTTTATTCTGTTGCCTTGGTGTGTTTCCTGGTTTATTTTGGTGATGTGTTGCATTTTCTGGTTTATTTTGTTGCCTTGGTGTGTTTCCTGGTTTATTTTGGTGATGTGTTGCATTTTCTGGTTTATTTTGTTGCCTTGGTGTGTTTCCTGGTTTATTTTGGTGATGTGTTGCATTTTCTGGTTTATTTTGTTGCCTTGGTGTGTTTCCTGGTTTATTTTGGTGATGTGTTGCATTTTCTGGTTTATTCTGTTGCCTTGGTGTGTTTCCTGGTTTATTTTGGTGATGTGTTGCATTTTCTGGTTTATTTTGTTGCCTTGGTGTGTTTCCTGGTTTATTTTGGTGATGTGTTGCATTTTCTGGTTTATTTTGTTGCCTTGGTGTGTTTCCTGGTTTATTTTGGTGATGTGTTGCATTTTCTGGTTTATTTTGTTGCCTTGGTCTGTTTCCTGGTTTATTTTGGTGATGCGTTGCATTTTCTGGTTTATTTTGTTGCCTTGGTCTGTTTCCTGGTTTATTTTGGTGATGCGTTGCATTTTCTGGTTTATTTTGTTGCCTTGGTCTGTTTCCTGGTTTATTTTGGTGATGTGTTGCATTTTCTGGTTTGTTTTTTTGCCTTGGTCTGTTTCCTGGTTTATTTTGGTGATGTGTTGCATTTTCTGGTTTATTCTGTTGCCTTGGTCTGTTTCCTGGTTTATTTTGGTGATGTGTTGTATTTTCTGGTTTATTTTGTTGCCTTGGTGTGTTTCCTGGTTTATTTTGGTGATGTGTTGCATTTTCTGGTTTATTCTGTTGCCTTGGTGTGTTTCCTGGTTTATTTTGGTTGATGTGTTGCATTTTCTGGTTTATTTTGTTGCCTTGGTGTGTTTCCTGGTTTATTTTGGTGATGTGTTGCATTTTCTGGTTTATTTTGTTGCCTTGGTCTGTTTCCTGGTTTATTTTGGTGATGTGTTGCATTTTCTGGTTTATTTTGTTGCCTTGGTCTGTTTCCTGGTTTATTTTGGTGATGTGTTGCATTTTCTGGTTTATTTTGTTGCCTTGGTCTGTTTCCTGGTTTATTTTGGTGATGTGTTGCATTTTCTGGTTTATTTTTTTGCCTTGGTCTGTTTCCTGGTTTATTTTGGTGATGTGTTGCATTTTCTGGTTTATTCTGTTGCCTTGGTCTGTTTCCTGGTTTATTTTGGTGATGTGTTGCATTTTCTGGTTTATTTTGTTGCCTTGGTGTGTTTCCTGGTTTATTTTGGTGATGTGTTGCATTTTCTGGTTTATTTTGTTGCCTTGGTGTGTTTCCTGGTTTATTTTGGTGATGTGTTGCATTTTCTGGTTTATTCTGTTGCCTTGGTGTGTTTCCTGGTTTATTTTGGTGATGTGTTGCATTTTCTGGTTTATTCTGTTGCCTTGGTGTGTTTCCTGGTTTATTTTGGTGATGTGTTGCATTTTCTGGTTTATTCTGTTGCCTTGGTGTGTTTCCTGGTTTATTTTGGTGATGTGTTGCATTTTCTGGTTTATTCTGTTGCCTTGGTGTGTTTCCTGGTTTATTTTGGTGATGTGTTGCATTTTCTGGTTTATTCTGTTGCCTTGGTGTGTTTCCTGGTTTATTTTGGTGATGTGTTGAATTTTCTGGTTTATTCTGTTGCCTTGGTGTGTTTCCTGGTTTATTTTGGTGATGTGTTGCATTTTCTGGTTTATTCTGTTGCCTTGGTGTGTTTCCTGGTTTATTTTGGTGATGTGTTGCATTTTCTGGTTTATTCTGTTGCCTTGGTGTGTTTCCTGGTTTATTTTGGTGATGTGTTGCATTTTCTGGTTTATTCTGTTGCCTTGGTGTGTTTCCTGGTTTATTTTGGTGATGTGTTGCATTTTCTGGTTTATTCTGTTGCCTTGGTGTGTTTCCTGGTTTATTTTGGTGATGTGTTGCATTTTCTGGTTTATTCTGTTGCCTTGGTGTGTTTCCTGGTTTATTTTGGTGATGTGTTGCATTTTCTGGTTTATTCTGTTGCCTTGGTGTGTTTCCTGGTTTATTTTGGTGATGTGTTGAATTTTCTGGTTTATTCTGTTGCCTTGTTGTGTTTCCTGGTTTATTTTGGTGATGTGTTGCATTTTCTGGTTTATTCTGTTGCCTTGGTGTGTTTCCTGGTTTATTTTGGTGATGTGTTGCATTTTCTGGTTTATTCTGTTGCCTTGGTGTGTTTCCTGGTTTATTTTGGTGATGTGTTGCATTTTCTGGTTTATTCTGTTGCCTTGGTGTGTTTCCTGGTTTATTTTGGTGATGTGTTGAATTTTCTGGTTTATTCTGTTGCCTTGGTGTGTTTCCTGGTTTATTTTGGTGATGTGTTGCATTTTCTGGTTTATTCTGTTGCCTTGGTGTGTTTCCTGGTTTATTTTGGTGATGTGTTGAATTTTCTGGTTTATTCTGTTGCCTTGGTGTGTTTCCTGGTTTATTTTGGTGATGTGTTGCATTTTCTGGTTTATTCTGTTGCCTTGGTGTGTTTCCTGGTTTATTTTGGTGATGTGTTGCATTTTCTGGTTTATTCTGTTGCCTTGGTGTGTTTCCTGGTTTATTTTGGTGATGTGTTGCATTTTCTGGTTTATTCTGTTGCCTTGGTGTGTTTCCTGGTTTATTTTGGTGATGTGTTGCATTTTCTGGTTTATTCTGTTGCCTTGGTGTGTTTCGTGGTTTATTTTGGTGATGTGTTGCATTTTCTGGTTTATTCTGTTGCCTTGTTGTGTTTCCTGGTTTATTTTGGTGATGTGTTGAATTTTCTGGTTTATTCTGTTGCCTTGTTGTGTTTCCTGGTTTATTTTGGTGATGTGTTGCATTTTCTGGTTTATTCTGTTGCCTTGGTGTGTTTCCTGGTTTATTTTGGTGATGTGTTGCATTTTCTGGTTTATTCTGTTGCCTTGGTGTGTTTCGTGGTTTATTTTGGTGATGTGTTGTATTTTCTGGTTTATTTTGGTGATGTGCCATCTGGATTATTTTGGTGCCTCAGGGCATTTTCTGGTTCAGGCTGTTCTGGCACAGTAACCGTTGAAGTCATCCGGTGGTTGACAGGTGGGGGTCAGCGGAGGTGCCGGCTCTTGGCGCTCTGGCACCGCTGCCTGCTGGCCTTCCTTCTCTTTGTTATTAAGCAGGTCCAAGTAAAACACAAAAGGACTGTGTTTTTTTTATGTGAGTCATGCATTAACCTGCTGAAGAAAAGTTCATGTTGGAAGCATGGACTCGGACAGCACAAGATTTATGGCGATGGCCGCAGAAATTATGCTTTTCTTCCCCCCAAAGGCACTTTAATTATGTAATTATTGCCAGCTGCTTTTCATTTGCGGTTGCCGTTAATTAGGTCTCGGGGTCCACAGTTCAAGTACTGGATCTTGCGCTCACTCTCTCTGCCTCCGATGAGTCCAGTTGTCCCGGGGCAGTGGCTACGGCCTGAGCTGATTAGCCAAATCCACCAAAACTCATTTGTTATTCAAGCTTTAGCCAGCAGCCTCCCGCTGGGCCACTGCGAGCCGCCCGGAGCCTCAAGTCTCCACGTCCTCGGCTGTGTCTCTCCAAGTCATCAGCAGCTTTTGTCTTCAAATGAGAACGGTGCTGTCTGTGTTTGCTTTCCTCATTAGGCCCCAAATGTGGGGAAAATGATTGCGGGGGGAGCAAGGGGCCACCTGATAATCTGAATTAATCTCTCCCATCACACTTTACAGAGGATTCTTCAAGCAAACAGCAGGAGCTGAAATGGAGTGAGGGGAGGTCTGGGGGCGGGGCCGCAGCTCAGGCAGCGGTTCCGACAGTTGATCTGTGATAATTACCGCATTCTTATTCAAGTCAAACTCAAGTGAAGCAGACAAAGCTGTGAGCCTGTCGCCCTGCTGCCACTTTTCAAACACCGCAGTTAGAATAAGACCAAAAGAGGAGGAGCCTCAGCGGCTCACAAAAACAAACAAGCAAACAAACAAAAACCCTAAACAACAAAAAGGCGCATCAGAAGACAATTCAATTCAATTCAATTCAATTTGTTTTTTATATAGCGCCAAATCACAACAAACAGTTGCCCCAAGGCGCTTTATATTGTAAGGCAAGGCCATACAATAATTATGTAAAACCCCAACGGTCAAAACGACCCCCTGTGAGCAAGCACTTGGCTACAGTGGGAAGGAAAAACTCCCTTTTAACAGGAAGAAACCTCCAGCAGAACCAGGCTCAGGGAGGGGCAACAAGGTGAAAGTGTTGTTCTGTGGCTTGTTCCAATTCCAAATGATAAATACTCTTAAATTAACCAAGTGCTTATCATACTTATTCCTCCTGCTTCTTGCTTATTCCACCTTTACTTGTGTTGCATATTCTTGGAGTTTATTCCTCCTGATCATTTCTCCCGATTATTCCTACAGTGTATGCCAATTGTTCATTCACCTTGATTAGATTAGATTACACAGAACTTTATTCATCCGTTGGGAAGACTCCCTTAGTGAAAGTAAAAAAGAAAAACAGTTTGCAAATATAAATATAAATACAACAATATAAATACCAGACATACTGATCAGTACAGGTTTACTGCCTCCTACTGTTGCTCTCCTTCCTGTCCTCTGTCTTCCTGTTACTCCTCCCCCTGAGTGAGGAGTTGTACAGTCTGATGGTCTGAGGTACAAAGGAATTTTTCAGCCTGTTGGTCCTGTACTTGGGAAGGAGCAGTCTGTGGCTGAAGAGGCTCCTCTGGTTGATGATGACGGTGTGCAGAGGCATCGTCCATAATGTTCAGCAGTTTGTCCAGTGTTCTCTGCCACTGTCACCAGAGAGTCCAGCTTCATGCCAACCACAGAACCAGCCTGCCTGATAGAATAGAATATTTATTGTCATTAAGATTTATTGTCATTGCAGATATATACATGCAACGAAACATGTCCTCTGCATTTAACCATCCTAATTACAGCTAGACACAATCTAACCACTAGGGGCAGTGGGCAGCCACAGTCCAGTGCCCGGCGACCAAGTCCAGATGTAGAGATGTTGCCTTGGTCAGGGGTAGAGAGAGGAGCAGACCCTAAATAAGCATGTTTTTGATTGTGGGAGGAAACCAGAGGAAACCCATGCAGACACGGAGAGAACATGCAAACTCCACACAGAAATGATGGGAATTGATCCCACGATCTTCTTGCTGTGAGGCACCAGTGCTAACCACTAATTCACCGTGCCACCCAAATCAGTTGATCAGTTTGTCCAGCCTGGATGTGTCCTTCTTGGATGTGTTGCCCGCCCAGCACACCACAGTGTAAAAGAGGACACTGGCTACTACGGACTGGTAGAACATCCGCAGGAGTTTCCTGCAGATGTTAAATGACCACAGCCGCCTCAGAAAGTCCAGCCTGCTCTGTCCCTTCCTGTACAGGTGGTTGGTGTGGGCTGTCCAGTCCAGTTTGCTGTCCAGCCTCAGCCCGAGGTACTTGTAGGAATCTGCAGCCTCCACCTGAGCTCCCTCCATCAGAACTGGTATTGTTCTTGGTTTGGACTTCCCAAAGTCAATGACCAGCTCCTTTGTCTTTGAGGTGTTGAGCTGTAGATGGTTTGTGTGACACAGGCAGCAAGGTCCTTCACTAGACTCCTGTGCTCCTCCTCTCTGTCATCCCTGATGCGTCCAACAATGGCTGTATCATCTGTGAACTTCTAGATGTGTCACAGCTCAGAGTTGTAGCAGAAGTCAGAGGTGTACAGGGTGAAGAGAGTTAGGGTTAGTGTCAGTGTCAGACGTGGTGTCCCTCAGCCTGACATACTGCGGCCCGTCGGTGAGGTAGCTGGAGATCCAAGTGACCAGGCAGGGGTCCACTCACATCCTGTTCAGTCTGTCCTGGAGCACACGGGGTTGGATGGTGTTGAAGGCACTCGAGAAGTCCAGGAAAAAAATCCTCACTGTGCTGGTGCCCTTATCCAGGTGCGAGTGGACTCCACACCAACACCTGCCCAATATGCAAACTGCAGATAGTCCTGGGCATGTTGCACCTGGGGTTTGACGAAGTTGAGGAAGAGCCACTCCAATGACTTCATCAGGTGTGAAGTGAGTGTCACTGGTCTGATTATTCCTACAGTTTATCCCAACTATTCATTCACACTGACTATTCCTGCAGTTTATCCCAACTGTTCATTCACTGACTAGTCCGACAGTTTATCCCAACTGTTCATTCACCCTGACTAGTCCTGCAGTTTATCTTGACTGTTCATTCATCCTGATTATTCCTACGGTTTATCTCGGCTGTTCATTCATCATGATCATGCCTACAATTTGTCGCGAATGTTCATTCCTCCTGATCAGTCCTACAGTTTATCTCAACTGTTCATTCATCCTGATTATTCCTAAAGTTCATCTCTACTGTTCATTCATGCTGATTATTCCTAAAGTTCATATCTACTGTTCATTCATCCTGATTATGCCTACAGTTTATCTTGACAGCTCAGTCAACCTGATTATGCCTACAGTTTATCCCGACTGTTCATTCATCCTGATTATTCCTAAAGTTCATCTCTACTGTTCATTCATGCTGATTATTCCTAAAGTTCATATCTACTGAGGGAGAGAACCAGGAAAAAGACATGCTGTGGAGGGGAGCAGAGATCGATCACTAATGATTAAATGCAGAGTGGTGCATACAGAGCAAAAAGAGAAAGAAACAGTGCATCATGGGAACCCCCCAGCAGTCTACGTCTATAGCAGCATAACTAAGGGATGGTTCAGGGTCACCTGATCCAGCCCTAACTATAAGCTTTAGCAAAAAGGAAAGTTTTAAGCCTAATCTTAAAAGTAGAGAGGGTGTCTGTCTCCCTGATCTGAATTGGGACTGTTTATCCCGACTGTTCATTCATCCTGATTATGCTGACAGTTTATCTCGCCTGTTCATTCATCCTGATTATTCCTACAGTTTATCCCGACTGTTCATTCATCCTGATTATGCCGACAGTTTATCTCGCCTGTTCATTCATCCTGATTAATGCGGACAGTTTATCTCGACTGTTCATTCATCCTGATTATGCCGACAGTTTATCTCGACTGTTCATTCATCCTGATTATGCCGACAGTTTATCTCGACTGTTCATTCATCCTGATTATTCCTACAGTTTATCCTGACTGTTCATTCATCCTGATTATGCTGACAGTTTATCTCGACTGTTCATTCATTCTGATTATGCTGGCAGTTTATCCCGACTGTTCATTCATCCTGATTATGCTGACAGTTTATCTCGCCTGTTGATTCATCCTGATTATGCTGACAGTTTATCTCGCCTGTTCATTCATCCTGATTATTCCTACAGTTTATCCCGACTGTTCATTCATCCTGATTATTCCTACAGTTTATCCCGACTGTTCATTCATCCTGATTATTCCTACAGTTTATCCCGACTGTTCATTCATCCTGATTATGCCGACAGTTTATCTCGCCTGTTCATTCATCCTGATTATGCCGACAGTTTATCCCGACTGTTCATTCATCCTGATTCTGCCTGCAGTTTGTCTCGACTGTTCATTCATCCTGATTATGCCTACAGTTTATCCCGACTGTTCATTCATCCTGATTATGCCTACAGTTTATCCCGACTGTTCATTCATCCTGATTCTGCCTGCAGTTTATCCCGACTGTTCATTCATCCTGACTATGCCAACAGTTTATCTCGACTGTTCATTCATCCTGATTATGCCGACAGTTTATCTTGACTGTTCATTCATCCTGATTATGCCGACAGTTTATCTCGACTGTTCATTCATCCTGATTATTCCTACAGTTTATCTCGACTGTTCATTCATCCTGATTATTCCTACAGTTTATCTCGACTGTTCATTCATCCTGATTATGCCGACAGTTTATCTCATCTGTTCATTCATCCTGATTATGCCGACAGTTTATCTTGACTGTTCATTCATCCTGATTATTCCTACAGTTTATCTCGACTGTTCATTCATCCTGATTATTCCTACAGTTTATCTTGACTGTTCATTCATCCTGATTATGCCGACAGTTTATCTCAACTCTAGTAAGTAGATCCCACCCTCAGAGAGCAACCTGACCCTGAATGTTCCTTCGACAAAAGAATTCATCATGGACTTCAGGAAGAACATACAGGACCACCCCCTCCTCTTATAGGTGATAGAGAGAGGTTGAATGGGGCATTAATCCTTGTTCTGTGATGTGATATGTAGCCCCCCCAAAAAACCTGGTTGGATCTGTAATGGCTCAGAACCTTCCTAAAAGGCTCTCTGAAACAGCTATGTTACTATGCTGGGTTTAGAATGCCTCGTTTTTTTCATTAGTTACTTCATCCAAACCATCAACATGTTTATTAGACCCCATTCCTACCAGGCTGCTCAAGGAAGCCCTACCATTATTTAATGCTTCGATCTTAAATATGATCAATCTATCTTTGTTAGTTGGCTATGTACCACAGGCTTTTAAGGTGGCAGTAATTAAACCATTACTTAAAAAGCCATCACTTGACCCAGCTATCTTAGCTAATTATAGGCCAATCTCCAACCTTCCTTTTCTCTCAAAAATTCTTGAAAGGGTAGTTGTAAAACAGCTAACTGATCATCTGCAGAGGAATGGTCTATTTGAAGAGTTTCAGTCAGGTTTTAGAATTCATCATAGTACAGAAACAGCATTAGTGAAGGTTACAAATGATCTTCTTATGGCCTCGGTCAGTGGACTCATCTCTGTGCTTGTTCTGTTAGACCTCAGTGCTGCTTTTGATACTGTTGACCATAAAATTTTATTACAGAGATTAGAGCATGTCATAGGTATTAAAGGCACTGCGCTGCGGTGGTTTGAATCATATTTGTCTAATAGATTACAATTTGTTCATGTAAATGGGGAATCTTCTTCACAGACTAAAGTTAATTATGGAGTTCCACAAGGTTCTGTGCTAGGACCAATTTTATTCACTTTATACATGCTTCCCTTAGGCAGTATTATTAGACGGTATTGCTTAAATTTTCATTGTTACGCAGATGATACCCAGCTTTATCTATCCATGAAGCCAGAGGACACACACCAATTAGCTAAACTGCAGGATTGTCTTACAGACATAAAGACATGGATGACCTCTAATTTCCTGCTTTTAAACTCAGATAAAACTGAAGTTATTGTACTTGGCCCCACAAATCTTAGAAACATGGTGTCTAACCAGATCCTTACTCTGGATGGCATTACCCTGACCTCTAGTAATACTGTGAGAAATCTTGGAGTCATTTTTGATCAGGATATGTCATTCAAAGCGCATATTAAACAAATATGTAGGACTGCTTTTTTGCATTTACGCAATATCTCTAAAATCAGAAAGGTCTTGTCTAAGAGTGATGCTGAAAAACTAATTCATGCATTTATTTCCTCTAGGCTGGACTATTGTAATTCATTATTATCAGGTTGTCCTAAAAGTTCCCTAAAAAGCCTTCAGTTAATTCAAAATGCTGCAGCTAGAGTACTGACGGGGACTAGAAGGAGAGAGCATATCTCACCCATATTGGCCTCTCTTCATTGGCTTCCTGTTAATTCTAGAATAGAATTTAAAATTCTTCTTCTTACTTATAAGGTTTTGAATAATCAGGTCCCATCTTATCTTAGGGACCTCATAGTACCATATCACCCCAATAGAGCGCTTCGCTCTCAGACTGCAGGCTTACTTGTAGTTCCTAGGGTTTGTAAGAGTAGAATGGGAGGCAGAGCCTTCAGCTTTCAGGCTCCTCTCCTGTGGAACCAGCTCCCAATTCAGATCAGGGAGACAGACACCCTCTCTACTTTTAAGATTAGGCTTAAAACTTTCCTTTTTGCTAAAGCTTATAGTTAGGGCTGGATCAGGTGACCCTGAACCATCCCTTAGTTATGCTGCTATAGACATAGACTGCTGGGGGGTTCCCATGATGCACTGTTTCTTTCTCTTTTTGCTCTGTATGCACCACTCTGCATTTAATCATTAGTGATTGATCTCTGCTCCCCTCCACAGCATGTCTTTTTCCTGGTTCTCTCCCTCAGCCCCAACCAGTCCCAGCAGAAGACTGCCCCTCCCTGAGCCTGGTTCTGCTGGAGGTTTCTTCCTGTTAAAAGGGAGTTTTTCCTTCCCACTGTAGCCAAGTGCTTGCTCACAGGGGGTCGTTTTGACCGTTGGGGTTTTACATAATTATTGTATGGCCTTGCCTTACAATATAAAGCGCCTTGGGGCAACTGTTTGTTGTGATTTGGCGCTATATAAAAAAATTGATTGATTGATTGATTGATCGTTTGCCTTTAATGGCGTCATTTCGGAGCTTATTTGGCAACCTCATTATGAAATGCAAGAGGTTGCACTGATCGGTTGCCGTTGTTTGATTGGCTGCCCTTGCTCTCACTGAAAAGAAAGCATTATTTATTTATTTTCATTGCTTTTATATTTTCTGTTGTGTTTGCCTCTTCTCTAAAATTGTATATAATAATCATTAGATTATTAATATATAAACAAAAATAAATTTAAGAAATATTACAATTTCAATACAAATGCACCCGAACGTGATGACGGCTGCAATGCTAACTTTTAACATTGAAAATGCCATAGACATGCTAACGTGTTAGCATCGCTCCCGTTTTTTAAGTTATAAAATACATCTATCAACTGTTTCAGAAGACCATAACAGGTCGGTTTAACATAGAAAAGGTAAATAATACTCACAGACGTATGCTCTTTAGGGTTTTAGCAGGAGAAAATTAAGCAAAAGAAAAAAAGAATAATCGAAGCATTGCTTCAATCTGCGAAGCACTGCTTCGATTGGTTCAAGGTTCAAAGCAAAGCCACGCTGCATAATGTGATAATAATAATAATAATAATAATAATAATAATGATAATCAAAGCAACAGTTCAAAGAACACAACTACAACAACTTTGTCACACTTAGTGTGATAATCAAAGCAACAGATCAAAGAACACACCTACAACAACTTTGTCACACTTAGTGTGATAATCAAAGCAACAGTTCAAAGAACACAACTACAACAACTTTGTCACACTTAGTGTGATAATCAAAGCAACAGTTCAAAGAACACAACTACAACAACTTTGTCACACTTAGTGTGATAATCAAAGCAACAGTTCAAAGAACACAACTACAACAACTTTGTCACACTTAGTGTGATAATCAAAGCAACAGTTCAAAGAACACAACTACAACAACTTTGTCACACTTAGTGTGATAATCAAAGCAACAGATTCAAAGAACACAACTACAACAACTTTGTCACACTTAGTGTGATAATCAAAGCAACAGTTCAAAGAACACAACTACAACAACTTTGTCACACTTAGTGTGATAATCAAAGCAACAGATCAAAGAACACAACTACAACAACTTTGTCACACTTAGTGTGATAATCAAAGCAACAGATTCAAAGAACACAACTACAACAACTTTGTCACACTTAGTGTGATAATCAAGCAACAGTTCAAAGAACACAACTACAACAACTTTGTCACACTTAGTGTGATAATCAAAGCAACAGTTCAAAGAACACAACTACAACAACTTTGTCACACTTAGTGTGATAATCAAAGCAACAGATTCAAAGAACACAACTACAACAACTTTGTCACACTTAGTGTGATAATCAAAGCAACAGTTCAAAGAACACAACTACAACAACTTTGTCACACTTAGTGTGATAATCAAAGCAACAGTTCAAAGAACACAACTACAACAACTTTGTCACACTTAGTGTGATAATCAAAGCAACAGTTCAAAGAACACAACTACAACAACTTTGTCACACTTAGTGTGATAATCAAAGCAACAGATTAAAGAACACAACTACAACAACTTTGTCACACTTAGTGTGATAATCAAAGCAACAGTTCAAAGAACACAACTACAACAACTTTGTCACACTTAGTGTGATAATCAAAGCAACAGATTCAAAGAACACAACTACAACAACTTTGTCACACTTAGTGTGATAATCAAAGCAACAGATCAAAGAACACAACTACAACAACTTTGTCACACTTAGTGTGATAATCAAAGCAACAGTTCAAAGAACACAACTACAACAACTTTGTCACACTTAGTGTGATAATCAAAGCAACAGTTCAAAGAACACAACTACAACAACTTTGTCACACTTAGTGTGATAATCAAAGCAACAGTTCAAAGAACACAACTACAACAACTTTGTCACACTTAGTGTGATAATCAAAGCAACAGATCAAAGAACACAACTACAACAACTTTGTCACACTTAGTGTGATAATCAAAGCAACAGTTCAAAGAACACAACTACAACAACTTTGTCACACTTAGTGTGATAATCAAAGCAACAGATTAAAGAACACAACTACAACAACTTTGTCACACTTAGTGTGATAATCAAAGCAACAGTTCAAAGAACACAACTACAACAACTTTGTCACACTTAGTGTGATAATCAAAGCAACAGTTCAAAGAACACAACTACAACAACTTTGTCACACTTAGTGTGATAATCAAAGCAACAGTTCAAAGAACACAACTACAACAACTTTGTCACACTTAGTGTGATAATCAAAGCAACAGATCAAAGAACACAACTACAACAACTTTGTCACACTTAGTGTGATAATCAAAGCAACAGATTAAAGAACACAACTACAACAACTTTGTCACACTTAGTGTGATAATCAAAGCAACAGATTCAAAGAACACAACTACAACAACTTTGTCACACTTAGTGTGATAATCAAAGCAACAGTTCAAAGAACACAACTACAACAACTTTGTCACACTTAGTGTGATAATCAAAGCAACAATTCAAAGAACACAACTACAACAACTTTGTCACACTTAGTGTGATAATCAAAGCAACAGATTAAAGAACACAACTACAACAACTTTGTCACACTTAGTGTGATAATCAAAGCAACAGATTCAAAGAACACAACTACAACAACTTTGTCACACTTAGTGTGATAATCAAAGCAACAGATCAAGAACACAACTACAACAACTTTGTCACACTAGTGTGATAATCAAAGCAACAGATCAAAGAACACAACTACAACAACTTTGTCACACTTAGTGTGATAATCAAAGCAACAGTTCAAAGAACACAACTACAACAACTTTGTCACACTTAGTGGATAATCAAAGCAACAGATTCAAAGAACACAACTACAACAACTTTGTCACACTTAGTGTGATAATCAAAGCAACAGATCAAGAACACAACTACAACAACTTTGTCACAGTGTGATAATCAAAGCAACAGATCAAAGAACACAACTACAACAACTTTGTCACAGTGTGATAATCAAAGCAACAGATCAAAGAACACAACTACAACAACTTTGTCACACTTAGTGTGATAATCAAAGCAACAGATCAAAGAACACAACTACAACAACTTTGTCACAGTGTGATAATCAAAGCAACAGTTCAAAGAACACAACTACAACAACTTTGTCACACTTAGTGTGATAATCAAAGCAACAGATCAAAGAACACAACTACAACAACTTTGTCACACTTAGTGTGATAATCAAAGCAACAGATTCAAAGAACACAACTACAACAACTTTGTCACACTTAGTGTGATAATCAAAGCAACAGTTCAAAGAACACAACTACAACAACTTTGTCACACTTAGTGTGATAATCAAAGCAACAGATCAAAGAACACAACTACAACAACTTTGTCACACTTAGTGTGATAATCAAAGCAACAGATCAAAGAACACAACTACAACAACTTTGTCACACTTAGTGTGATAATCAAAGCAACAGATCAAAGAACACAACTACAACAACTTTGTCACACTTAGTGGGATAATCAAAGCAACAGATTCAAAGAACACAACTACAACAACTTTGTCACACTTAGTGTGATAATCAAAGCAACAGATCAAAGAACACAACTACAACAACTTTGTCACACTTAGTGTGATAATCAAAGCAACAGATCAAAGAACACAACTACAACAACTTTGTCACACTTAGTGTGATAATCAAAGCAACAGTTCAAAGAACACAACTACAACAACTTTGTCACACTGTGATAATCAAAGCAACAGATCAAAGAACACAACTACAACAACTTTGTCACACTTAGTGTGATAATCAAAGCAACAGTTCAAAGAACACAACTACAACAACTTTGTCACACTTAGTGTGATAATCAAAGCAACAGTTCAAAGAACACAACTACAACAACTTTGTCACACTTAGTGTGATAATCAAAGCAACAGTTCAAAGAACACAACTACAACAACTTTGTCACACTTAGTGTGATAATCAAAGCAACAGTTCAAAGAACACAACTACAACAACTTTGTCACACTTAGTGTGATAATCAAAGCAACAGATTCAAAGAACACAACTACAACAACTTTGTCACACTTAGTGTGATAATCAAAGCAACAGTTCAAAGAACACAACTACAACAACTTTGTCACACTTAGTGGGAGAATCAAAGCAACAGATTCAAAGAACACAACTACAACAACTTTGTCACACTTAGTGTGATAATCAAAGCAACAGATTAAAGAACACAACTACAACAACTTTGTCACACTTAGTGTGATAATCAAAGCAACAGTTCAAAGAACACAACTACAACAACTTTGTCACACTTAGTGTGATAATCAAAGCAACAGATTCAAAGAACACAACTACAACAACTTTGTCACACTTAGTGTGATAATCAAAGCAACAGTTCAAAGAACACAACTACAACAACTTTGTCACACTTAGTGGGATAATCAAAGCAACAGATTCAAAGAACACAACTACAACAACTTTGTCACACTTAGTGTGATAATCAAAGCAACAGTTCAAAGAACACAACTACAACAACTTTGTCACACTTAGTGTGATAATCAAAGCAACAGATCAAAGAACACAACTACAACAACTTTGTCACACTGTGATAATCAAAGCAACAGATTAAATAACACAACTACAACAACTTTGTCACACTTAGTGTGATAATCAAGCAACAGATTCAAAGAACACAACTACAACAACTTTGTCACAGTGTGATAATCAAAGCAACAGTTCAAAGAACACAACTACAACAACTTTGTCACACTTAGTGGGAGAATCAAGGCAACAGATTAAAGAACACAACTACAACAACTTTGTCACAGTGTGATAATCAAAGCAACATTTCAAAGAACACAACTACAACAACTTTGTCACACTTAGTGTGATAATCAAAGCAACATTTCAAAGAACACAACTACAACAACTTTGTCACACTTAGTGTGATAATCAAAGCAACAGATCAAAGAACACAACTACAACAACTTGTCACAAGTAGTGTAGAATCAAGCACAGATCAAGAACACAACTACAACAACTTGTCCACTTAGTATGATAATTCAAATCACAGTTAAAAGAACACAACCCAACAACTTTGTCAACTTAGTGGATAATCAAAGCAACAGTTCAAAGAACACACGACAACAACTTTGTCACACTTAGTGGGATAATCAAAGCAACAGATTCAAAGAACACAACTACAACAACTTGTCACACTTAGTGTGATAATCAAAGCAACAGTTCAAAGAACACAACTACAACAACTTTGTCACACTTAGTGTGATAATCAAAGCAACAGATCAAAGAACACAAATACAACAACGTCACCACAGTTAGTGGGAGCATCAAGGTAACAGATTAAAGAACACAACTACAACAACTTTCTCACACTTAGTGTGATAATCAAAGCAACAGTTCAAAGAACACAACGACAACAACTTTGTCACACTTAGTGTGATAATCAAAGTAACAGTTCAAAGAACACAACGACAACAACTTTGTCACACTTAGTGTGATAATCAAAGCAACAATTCAAAGAACACAACTACAACAACTTTGTCACACTTAGTGTGATAATCAACGCAACATTTCAAAGAACACAACTATAACAACTTTGTCACACTTAGTTTGATAATCAAAGCAACAGATCAAAGAACACAAATACAACAACGTCACCACAGTTAGTGGGAGCATCAAGGTAACAGATTAAAGAACATAACTACAACAACTTTGTCACACTTAGTGTGATAATCAAAGCAACAGTTCAAAGAACACAACGACAACAACTTTGTCACACTTAGTGTGATAATCAAAGTAACAGTTCAAAGAACACAACGACAACAATTTTGTCACACTTAGTGTGATAATCAAAGCAACAGTTCAAAGAACACAACGACAACAACTTTGTCACACTTAGTCGGATAATCAAAGCAACAATTCAAAGAACACAACTACAACAACTTTGTCACACTTAGTGTGATAATCAAAGCAACAGATCAAAGAACACAACTACGACAACTTTGAAACACTGTGATAATCAAAGCAACAGTTCAAAGAACACAACTACAACAACTTTGTCACACTTAGTGGGAGAATCAAGGCAACAGATTAAAGAACACAACTACAACAACTTTGTCACAGTGTGATAATCAAAGCAACAGTTCAAAGAACACAACTATAACAACTTTGTCACACTTAGTGTGATAATCAAAGCAACAGATCAAAGAACACAACTACAACAACTTTGTCACACTTAGTGGGTTAATCAAAGCAACAATTCAAAGAACACAACTACAACAACTTCACCTCAGTTAGTGTGATAATCAAAGCAACAGTTCAAAGAACACAACTACAACAACTTTGTCACACTTAGTGGGAGAATCAAGGCAACAGATTAAAGAACACAACTACAACAACTTTGTCACAGTGTGATAATCAAAGCAACAGATCAAAGAACACAGCTACAACAACTTTGTCACACTTAGTGTGATAATCAAAGCAACAGATCAAAGAACACAACTACAACAACTTTGTCACAGTGTGATAATCAAAGCAACAGTTCAAAGAACACAACCACAACAACTTTGTCACACTTAGTAGGATAATCAAAGCAACAATTCAAAGAACACAACTACAACAACTTTGTCACACTTAGTGTGATAATCAAAGCAACATTTCAAATAACACAACGACAACAACTTTGTCACACTTAGTGGGATAATCAAAGCAACAATTCAAAGAACACAACTAAAACAACTTTGTCACACTTAGTGTGATAATCAAAGCAACAGATCAAAGAACACAACTATAACAACTTTGTCACACTTAGTGTGATAATCAAAGCACCAGTTCAAAGAACACAACTACAACAACTTTGTCACTCTTCGTGTGATAATCAAAGCAACAGATCAAAGAACACAACTACAACAACGTCACCACAGTTAGTGGGAGCATCAAGGTAACAGATTAAAGAACACAACTACAACAACTTTCTCACACTTAGTGTGATAATCAAAGCAACAGTTCAAAGAACACAACTACAACAACTTTGTCACACTTAGTGGGAGAATCATAGCAACAGATTAAAGAGCACAACTACAACAACTTTTTCACAGTGTGATAATCAAAGCAACAGTTCAAAGAACACAACTATAACAACTTTGTCACACTTAGTGTGATAATCAAAGCAACAGATCAAAGAACACAACTACAACAACTTTGTCACACTTAGTGTGATAATCAAAGCAACAGTTCAAAGAACACAACGACAACAACTTTGTCACACTTAGTGGGATAATCAAAGCAACAGATCAAAGAACACAACTACATCAACTTTGTCACACTTAGTGGGATAATCAAGGCAACAGATTAAAGAACACAACTACAACAACTTTGTCACACTTAGTGTGATAATCAAAGCAACAGATTAAAGAACACAACTATAACAACTTTGTCACACTTAGTGGGAGAATCAAGGCAACAGATCAAAGAACACAACTACAACAACTTTGTCACACTAGTGTGATAATCAAAGCAACAGATCAAAGAACACAACTATCAACAACTTTGTCACACTTAGTGTGATAATCAAAGCAACAGATCAAAGAACACAACTACGACAACTTTGTCACACTTAGTGGGATAATCAAAGCAACAATTCAAAGAACACAACTACAACAACTTCACCACAGTTAGTGTGATAATCAAAGCAACAGTTCAAAGAACACAACTACAACAACTTTGTCACACTTAGTGTAATAATCAAAGCAACAGTTCAAAGAACACAACTACAACAACTTTGTCACACTTAGTGTGATAATCAAAGCAACAGTTCAAAGAACACAACGACAACAACTTTGTCACACTTAGTGGGATAATCAAAGCAACAGATCAAAGAACACAAATACATCAACTTTGTCACACTTAGTGGGAGAATCAAGGCAACAGATTAAAGGACACAACTACAACAACTTTGTCACAGTGTGATAATCAAAGCAACAGATTAAAGAACACAGCTATCACAACTTTGTCACACTTAGTGTGATAATCAAAGCAACAGATCAAAGAGCACAACTACAACAACTTTGTCACAGTGTGATAATCAAAGCAACAGATTAAAGAACACAGCTATCACAACTTTGTCACACTTAGTGTGATAATCAAAGCAACAGATCAAAGAGCACAACTACAACAACCTTGTCACACTTAGTGGGTTAATCATAGAAACAATTCAAAGAACACAACTACAAAAACTTCACCTCAGTTAGTGTAATAATCAAAGCAACAGTTCAAAGAACACAACTACAACAACTTTGTCACTCTTAGTGTAATAATCAAAGCAACAGTTCAAAGAACACAACTACAACAACTTTGTCACACTTAGTGTGATAATCAAAGCAACAGTTCAAAGAACACAACGACAACAACTTTGTCACACTTAGTGGGATAATCAAAGCAACAGATCAAAGAACACAAATACATCAACTTTGTCACACTTAGTGGGAGAATCAAGGCAACAGATTAAAGGACACAACTACAACAACTTTGTCACAGTGTGATAATCAAAGCAACAGATTAAAGAACACAGCTATCACAACTTTGTCACACTTAGTGTGATAATCAAAGCAACAGATCAAAGAGCACAACTACAACAACTTTGTCACAGTGTGATAATCAAAGCAACAGATTAAAGAACACAACTATAACAACTTTGTCACACTTAGTGTGATAATCAAAGCAACAGTTCAAAGAACACAACTACAACAACTTTGTCACACTTAGTGGGAGAATCAAGGCAACAGATTAAAGAACACAACTACAACAACTTTGTCACACTTAGTGTGATAATCAAAGCAACAGTTCAAAGACCACAACTACAACAACTTTGTCACACTTAGTGTGATAATCAAAGCAACAGATCAAAGAACACAACTACAACAACTTTGTCACACTTAGTGTGATAATCAAAGCAACAGTTCAAAGACCACAACTACAACAACTTTGTCACACTTAGTGTGATAATCAAAGCAACAGTTCAAAGACCACAACTACAACAACTTTGTCACACTTAGTGTGATAATCAAAGCAACAGTTCAAACAAAGCTGCTTACGGCACTATTGTCAAACATAGTGTGCACAAACGTGTTGCTGCAGCAGGTTGCATGGTGACATGTTGTGTACTTCACTGGCATGTAAACAACAACAACACAAACACAAACAAACATCCAATGTGCTGGGTGGTAAAGTTCTGCTGTTTATCTGCAGCACTGAGCTGGTGCACCACATGTGTAAGTCTTTGTCTTCCCATGATCCTCACTGCTGTTGCTGCATTTGTTTTTTTGTTTTTTTGTTTTTTCCCATCTGCATATATAGTGATGGTAAATGCCACACTGGCAGAACCATTTCGACGACTTATCCGTGTTAAGGGAAGAATGAACTTAGCCATGTATCATGAGATTGTAAGCCAATACCTCCTTCCATCAGTGAGAGCATTGAAGATGCAACATGTCTGGGTCTTCCTGTTGGGAAAGTGTAAGTACACGGACCCACAACAGGGGGCGCAAATGAACGGACAATGGAATAGGTCAAATAACAACACTTTACTGTTGCGAACGTGCACGACAAACACAACAGATTACACAATAGATCAGAGGTCAAATTACAAGGTGTCGTGTGGGCAGGCTCGAAGATAGGAGACGCCTGTCCAAAGCAGAACCGGAACCACCCGATTTCCTCCGCCACCAGACCCCGGGAATAGTGGAGCCGCCAAGTCCCGAACTCCCAGGTGGCCACTGCCTCCGCGTGTCGGACCTGGTACTGCTGGCGAGGAACAAAAACACAATTAAACGTGGGTGCGTCTGCACCCAGCAATCTGCACGGCAGGGAAGCTACCTCCACCTCTCGTTGGAGAAAAAGTCTGTTATCACTCACAAAAATCACAAAAAGGGCTTTCTATCAAGCAGTCAGGCTGAGGATATTACCTTTCAGGTAGAACGATATCTCGGCAAAGAGGTGGAGATGACGTCTTGCTGATATACCGATGCAGATCAGATGAGTGGTGACAGCTGTCACAGGTGATGAGTGTCAGCTGTCACCCCGGCTGCTCCTGTGAGGCGGCAGCGCCCTCTGGTGCCTGGAGCCCGCACTCCAGGCAGGGTGCCCTCTGGTGGTGGTGGGCCAGCAGTACCTCCTCTTCAGCAGCCCACACAACACTTCCAGCATGACAATGATCCCAAACACACCACTCAGGCAACGAAGGAGTGGCTCTGTAAAAAGCATTTCAAGGTCCTGGAGTGGCCAATCCAGTCTGCAGACCTCAACCCCTTAGAAAGTTTGTTGAGGGAGTTGAAAGTCCGTGTTGCCCAGCGACAGCCCCAAAACATCACTGCTCTAGAGGAGATCTGCATGGAGGAATGGACCAAAATACCAGCTACAGTGTGTGCAAACCTGGTGAAGACTTACAGGAAACTTTTGACCTCTGTCATTGCCAACAAAGATTATGTTACAAAGTATTGAGTTGAACTTTTGTTATTGACCAAATACTTATTTTCCACCATAATTTACAAATAAAATCTTTAAAAATCCTACAATGTGATTTCCTGGATTATTTTTCTCATTTTGTCTCTCATAATTGAAATGTAACTATGATGAAAATTACAGACCTCTGTCATCTTTCTAAGTAGGAGAACGTGCACAATCAGGGACTGACTGAATACTTTTTGGTCCCACTGTATGTGTGAAGTGAAGAAAAGTGAGACACCGAGGAGACGGGACCCCAACAATACAACTTAGCAGGACAAACAACCACACATGAACAAGTAGTGACACCAACAGTCTGTTGTCTACTTAGTGAACATCCATACTCTAATCTAGGACACCAGAGTCTTGATCCCCTTGAGAGCACCCAAAACCGAATTGTGGTGACGGCCAGAAACACACAACATCCACGCACATAGACCCAGATCACAGCTAAATATCAGATAACTACAGCGGCTGGTGTGTTGGGCCAAGACAAAAGTACAGAACGTTACCATATGACATGGACTACTCCGGCACGTCAGAAGCTATACAGCTGACCGCAAGCAATGACGGAAATGGATCCAGGGCGCGGGGCCCCAGGAGAATGGGACAGTGGAAGGGCACAGGGGCCAGGAGGAGCAGCCATCAGAGCCACCGGGGCAGCACGACGAACCATGCACTCATGGAGACACAGGAAGCAATCCCACACACCAGGGTGAGGCACACGGGGCGTGAGGGTAAGCCCACAAAAGGCAGTGCCCCAGAACCATAATACCACCTGGGCCATGGCCCCAAAAGGGAGGAGCGAGCAGATGAGGGGTGAAATACCCAGCACGACCGAACCCAAATCCCAGGCAAGGACCACCGAGCCCGACCAGGGCGTGATCTGGCGAGAGCGGGACATCACCCCATGGAGATCATGGGCCCCGTCTCCCCAGCAGCTGTCCACCCCCCCATTGCCATCACACGTGCCCCACTGCAACCCCCCCCAACGGGCTGCAGTACCCTGAGCCCCTCAAGCCCCTGAGTAGGGCCCCAAGACCTCGTTCCAAATGCAGCCGTTGCTGCATTTGGAAACAACAGTGAAAAGAAAAACACCCACCTGCTCGTGTGGGCGTCTGTGATTGTGTAAGAGTTGACATCTGTGACATGGCCTTGATATTTTACTCATGGAAATGATGGTTTCACTCCGCCATCAGTGTCACGCGGCGGCCCCAGGTGTCTGTCAGACGCTGGCCAAGAATAGAAAAACACGCTGCAGAAAAAGAGGACGTTTTGAGCTTTGGAGCGGTCGGCCGATTGGCCTGTCAGAGGGCGAGGCGGCGAACAGTGACACGTGTGATTACCTATGCATTAGGGAGCCCCAGAAAGCTTCTGTCACACATTAGCCAACGCATTAAAGTATAGGATGATTTATCTGAAGCTTTCACAAAGCGCGGTGAAAGGTGCGCGGCTGCGGCTGAGGCTTTCATCCACGCTGGATAAAACATCCTCAGAGCTGAAAACATCATGAAAGCACCACTCAGGGCTCAGAATCATTCCACCTGATTGGATTCACTTTGATTCTTTGAAAACAGCAGCGAAAAAAAAAGATTTTTGTCACAAAGTCTCACATCAGAACATACAAATATCACTTGACAAAATCATCTTAACCACGTACTGTTTCTAAGTAATTAAATTGGAGGCCGTGCAGTGACGGCTCCAAAGATGCTGGGTGGGCTTGCACCGCTAACAATAAACACCACAGTTGAGATACAGGCTGCTCTCCTCTGGGTGGCGCTGTTCTCCTTCATGCTCTCCAAATGCTGGACTGTTGTCCTCGGCTTCCTCTGACAACAATCTGTTTTAAATTAACACATCAGAGGGGGCGCTCTTTCATTTCATTTGGCCACCTTTGGTCAAATTGACCATGGGTTTTAGCGTCCTTAATGTATATAACATATTTATATAAAATACTCATTGTTTACATACAATAGCCCATAATAACAATGAGAAAAAAAGTGTTTTTGAGATTTTTCCAAATTTATTAAAAAATGAGCAAACAACGATTTCTGATGCCCACCAATCCGGATCTGGATCACCTTCAAAATTTGTTGGAGTCTTCCTTGGCCTAATATGTATTTGTGGTAAAATGTTTTTGTCAAAATCCGTGCAGTAGTTTTGACGTAATCCTGCCAACAGACAAATAAATAAACACCAATGATTTTATTATGTCCTTGGCAGATGCAATAAAGAAAAACTAAGAAATCACATGTACACAAGTATTTAGTCTTTGCCTTGAAGCTCACAATTGAGCTCAGGTGCCTCCTGTTTCTGCTGATCCTCCTTGAGATGTTTCTGCAGCTTAACTGGAGTCCACATGGGGTAAATTCAGTTGATTGGACATGCTTTGGACACACACCTGTCTACATATAAGGTCCCACAATTGACAGTCAGAGCACAAACCAAACATGAAGTCAAAGGAATTATCTGTAGACCTCAGAGACAGGATTGTCTCAGAGGATAGAGGAGAACCTTCCAGAAGGACAACCATCTCTGCAGCAGTCCACCAATCAGGCCTGTATGGCAGAGTGTCCAGACAGAAGTCACTCCTTAGTAAAAGGCACATGACAGCCCACCTGGAGTTTGACAAAAGGCACCTGAAGGACTCTCAGACCAGGAGAAACAAAATTCTCTGGTCTGAGGAGATAAAGATTGAACTCTTTGGCATCATGTTTGGAGGAAACCAGGCACCATCCCTACAGTGAAGCATGGTGGTGGCAGCATCATGCTGTGGGGATGTTTTTCAGCAGCAGGAACTGGGAGACTAGTCAGGATTGAGGGAAAGATGAATGCAGCAATGTACAGAGACATCCTGGATGAAAACCTGCTCCAGAGCGCTCTTGACCTCAGACTGGGGTGACGGTTCATCTTTCAGCAGGACAATGACCCTAAACACACAGCAAAGATATCAAAGGAGTGTCTTCAGGACAACTCTGTGAATGTCCTTGAGTGGCCCAGCCAGAGCCCAGACCTGAATCTGATTGAGGAGAAGAATGGACCAAACTGCCCAAAGATAGGTGTACCAAGCTTGTGGCATCATATTCAAGATGACTTGAGGCTGAAATTGCTGCCAAAGGTGCATCAATTCAATTTCAATTAAATTTATTTCATTTATATAGCACCAAATCACAACAAAGCTGCCTCGAGGTGCTTCACATGAATAAGGTAAAGCACAATGGTGTCCAAAGTATTCCAGACAGGGCCTAGAGGGTGCAGGTTTTCTTTGCAGCCACCGACTCCAGCAGGTGATTTCACTGATTAACATCACTCTGAGTAGGCGCTGAAGTCGGTGGTTGCAAAGAAAACCTGCACCCTCTAGGCCCTGTCTGGAATACTTTGGACACAACTGGTCTAATCTTACCAACCCTGAGAGCAAGCTCACAGGTGACAGTGGTAAGGAAAAACTCCCTCTGATGATTTGAGGAAGAAACCTCAAGCAGATCAGACTCAAAGGGGCAAACCTCTGCTTAGGCCATTTTAATAGTTACAAGGTTTTTGCAAAGCTTTTACCAAGCTGAAGAAACAGGAAACAGAAAAAAAAAATCAGAATAGCATCAAAAACAAGAGATGAGCATGCAGTCATTGGTCGGGGCCAGCGTCCATCCATCACATCATCATTACTGTCCAAAAGCAGACTGCAGTGTGCTGCATTAGCTTCAGCCATGGCGTCTTGTGGTCAGTCCAATAACCCCGCCTCTCAGATCCTCAAATTTCACATCAGATTTTTAAAAGCCCCCCCCACACACACACTTTAGTTCTTTGCTGATGTTCAGGGTCTTCAGTTGAGCACGCCACAGCAGATGGCAGAACAAAATAAATATCATTTGCTCAACCCGGTGTCACAGCAAGTCGTGATTCAGCAGCACAAAATATATATTAATCCATTGGTTTGTGACTTTGTAACGAAAAGTGCAAAATGTTCATCATGGGAGCACAAATTGATTCTAATTAAAAGGATTAGGGTTAGGTTATGTTTAAGGTTAGGGTTAGTAATAGTAAGTTTAAAAAACCCTGCATTTGTTCAGGTGATCCAATGCAGTGAGTAAACGCTTTCTAATGTGGATCGTGGACAGTGGATGAATGAGCCGGCACTTCTCGCATCATTGAAAAGCTAGCGGGTCTTGAATGCACAAAAGAACAAAACAAACTAACAAAAGAAAAACAAAGCAAGCAGTGGGTGACCTTAACACTTTAAACAAAATCAAAACAAAACATTCATGATGACGTGACGTGACAGCGGGTATGAGACCGAGCTCCAGCCTGTGATCATTTCTGCAGCCAACCTGTGCTTGAAAGTTCTGACAAAGTGGCAGCGACAGAAACAAAGCTGGACAACGGTTAAACGATGTCTCCGAAAGTCAGCGTAGGTCCGAGATGTTTGCTGCAGCATGACGGAGCTAAATATGCTGGGAATGCTGGGAACGCGAGGACAGACTTACAGCTGTGTAGCTAATCGACCCACAAGTGATTTGTCATCAGTCCTGAGGTCATTTGATTCTTAAATTTCACAAAAGACCATTTGAACAGACATAAAAAGAAAGAACCTGAGAGCAGAGAGACTCCAGAGGTTTGGTGTCTGTCATAAATGTGACATCATCATCACTGTCTCAAATGGATACGGGGTTTTTGGGAGCCAATACCGATATACATACCTGTTGATATCTATATGAATAAATACGAGTGATTCCTCACATTTCATGATGAAACCTTTATGACAAAGAACCAAAACAGTTTTTAAAACCTTCATATTTTAAGGTTGAAACATGAACTTTATTAACATGCATATGTTGCGGACATGAACGAGTGAAGCTCGTCACCATCTCACTTAGGTTCTTTGGTCTTTATTTTGAGTAAATGCTTCAGGGAAGCATTAGGCATTAAGCATTAGCATTAGGCAAAAACCTTTCAGCTTCTGGGGGAGCTCCACCCCCCCCCCCCCGCCTTTTTACACATTTTTCTTTATTTTCCTCTCACATAGTTGGAAAAGCTCCTCACCATCTAACCATGTCCTTTAGGTCCTTCAGACTTTATTCAGTAAAATGGTTTTTGGGAGCATGAGCAGGACTAAAACCTTTTGAAAAATGTAGATGTAAATTAATATTCAAAGTTTTCAGCTAGTTGACAGTAGGGCTGTACAATATGGACAAATTATTGTATCTCAATATTGTCATATAAACTGTCATGTAAATGTCACTTATATACCTGTTGTCCATATTCTTGAGCTGCTTAGGTGGGTAGGGAGAGTTCCCATGGGATAAAAAAGCTTTTCAACCGACCAACCCTGGTTCTCAAGACCAGGAACCTAAGTGGTTCTACTCTCTCTCTCTCTCTCTCTCTCTCTCTCTCTCTCTCTCTCTCTCTCTCTCTCTCTCTCTCTCTCTCTCTCTCTCTCTCTCTCTCTTTAAAGATATTTCAGTGTACCTTAGTAAAAACTAGTAGAGTTCCACCTTAGATTTGGAATGTATAATAGAAGATATAACTTACTGAATTTTCATATCAATATGATAAACGATATGACTATGATTTGACACAAAGTGCAGCAACAGTGAAAATTAAACCTTCTTAAACTTTGATGGTTCATTCTTTGAAAATTGATGGTTCTTGGTCCAGCGAGACATCGGCATCAGTTTGACCAGTTGGCGCTGGGTTCGTGTGTCATACATCATATGGACAAAATGAGGAACTTTGGGGTAATTTTTGATCCCACGTTGTCTTTTGACCTCCACATCAGGGATGTTACTTGGACTGCTTTTTTCCATCTGAGAAATATAGCGAGGATCCGCCCCATCCTGTCTGTGGCTGATGCTGAGACCCTGATTCATGCTTTTGTTTCTTCTAGACTAGATTATTGTAATGTTCTATTTTCAGGGTTACCACAGTCCAGCATTAGGGGCCTTCAGCTGGTTCAGAACACTGCTGCCAGACTTCTGACACGTAGCAGAAGGTCTGAACATATCAGACCCATTTTGGCATCTTTGCACTGGCTCCCTGTCTCTGTGAGAGCAGATTTTAAGGTTTTGTTATTGACTAATAAGGTTGTTCATGGACTGGCACCATCTTATCTGGCTGATCTGGTGGAACCCTATGTGCCGGCCCGGGCTTTGCAGTCGCAGGATTCGGGACTTCTCTGTGTTCCCAGGGTGAAGAAGTCAGCAGGTCAAAGAGCCTTTTTGTATCGTGCACCCACCCTGTGGAACAGTCTTCCTGCGACCGTGAGGCAGTCAGAGTCTGTGGACATTTTTAAGTCAAGACTCAAAACCTATTTTTATTCTCTTTTTTATGCATAGTTTTTATTTTTATTTGTTTTATTCTTTTACTTCTGTTTTTATTTATGTATTTGAATTTTTTTTATTCATTTTTAATTATTTATTCAATTTTATGTTGAATTGTGTAAGGCGCCTTGAGACGGCTTTTGCTGTGATTTGGCGCATTATAAGCTAATTAAATTAAATTAAATTAAACAAAACAGTAATAATACCACACTCATTTTACACTCATCATAAGGTTAGGATACTGTGCCCTCCAAAAGTATTGGGACACTTGGAATTTCACACATTTTAATTTGTTTATGCCATTTTAAGTACAAGAAATACAAAAAAAAAATGAAAAATTATCTTCCTCAAACTCAAACTGAAATCAAATCTCTAAAACTTGATAAAACCTGTAAATAATAATCAGTTTTATTGCCAGTTTTCTTCAGAGAAGTCAGGGGATGGAAACATGAACATTTCCAAGTCACTGAATGTCTTGGATCAATTATGAAGAAATATAAAAGTTTCTTTCACCAAAACATCAAATATAGTTTTTCATCTCAAATGTACTTTCTGTCAAATTGTAGCTGAACTTTCAGGTCTTCTTTTGAAGAAAATCCTCCTCTACACCACTTCATCAGGAAGCTGGAGTTTAGATTTTTAATTCATTTATATGAAGTTGTAGAGATTAGCTTTCAGTTTGAGTTAAGGAAGATAATTTTAGAAAAAAAAAAGTCTTTGAAATGGAATAAACAAATTAAAATGTGTGAAATACCAAGTGTTCCAATACTTTTAAGGGCAACTGAGAAACAGTGAGGAGCAACATCTTACATCTCATATATAGTGCAGCAGATAAGAGAATATTTAGAGTAGAATCCTGCAAATGGTGATACAAACATCAGATTTGGCACAAATAATCCACAGACATGAACTCTTTAAAAAAACTGATTGGCCACTTGAACTTTCAATAGTCAGCCAGGTAGGGGTCAACTGAAGAATTACACAGGGGTCTACGAGGTCTCTTAGATAATAAACCGACCCTTTTATTATTTTTTTTAACTATATGGATTTGAATGACATGCGATTGCACCAATCATGCTTGAACCCTCGTGCGCATGCGTGAGTTTTTTCACGCGTGTCGGTGACGTCATTTCCCTGTGGGCAGGCCTTGAGTGAGATGTGGTCCCGCCCTCTCGGCTGAATTCCTTTGTTTCACACGCTGCTCGAGACGGCGCGCGTTGCTTTATCAAAATTTTTTCTGGACCTGTGAGGAATATCCGAGTGGACACTATTCGAGAAATTAAGCTGGTTTTCGGTGAAAAGTTTAATGGCTGATGAGAGATTATGGGGTGTTTCTGTCGCTGTAAGGACTTCCCACGGAGCGGGACGTCGCGCAGCTCTTCCAGGCGCCGTCGTCGGCCTGATTCAAGCTGAAACATCTTAATTTAAGGCTTAATTCACCCAGGACATCGTGAGAGAACAGAGAAGATTCAGAAGAGGCCGGCATGAGGAATTTATGCGGACATTCCACTGTTTAAGGACATTTTTGTAATGAAAGACGTGCGCGCAAATTCGCCGAGTCGTTTCCGTGACGACTCGGCAAATCTGTGTGCGTCGCGACAGGAAAAACACCTCCGTGTTGAAAACCGTTTGTAAAATTCAGGCTTTTAATGGCTTTCAACAAGTGAGTAACTGAGAAATTGTTTAACAGCTTGAGCATGTTCCAACTTGCCCGTTAAGGTTTCCAACGGAGGTGTTTTTCCTGCCGCGACCCCCCGCGGTCGGGTCCAGCCCGACATGCGACTCTGCCCACACGTTCTTTCATTACAAAATGTCCGTTAACAATGGAATGTCCGAATAAACTCCTCATGCCGACTTCTTCTGAAAGTTCTCTGTTCTCTGACGACTTACTGGGTCAACAGAGCCTGAAATGTGGAAGTTTTCAACTTGAAACGGCGAGACGCTGCCGCCTCGAAGCGCAGATCGCCGTCAGGCGCCGTGGACCGTCCTTAAAGCGACACTACCAGACCAAAATCTCTCATCAGCCGTTAAAATTTTTACCGAAAACCAGCTGAATTTATTGAATGGTGTCCACTCAGTTGTGCCTTACAGTTTTGAAAAAATTTTTATCAAACAAAGCAACAGTCTCTGAGCCATTCCTAAACAATGAAAAAAATCGACGAGCGGGTGGACGACTCCTCACTCAAAGACTGCCCACAGGCGAATGACGTAACCGACAGGCGTGAAAAAACTCTCGCATGCCCACGAGGGTTCAAGCATGTCTGATGTAATCACACGTGATTCAAATCCATATGTTTTTTGAAAAAAATAATAAGGTCGGATACTTTTCTAATAGATCTCGTAAATCAGGGGTGTGCAACCTGTTCCAGAAAGGGCCAAGAGGGTGCAGGTTTTCTTTGCAGCCACTGACTCCACCAGATGATTTCACTCATTAACTGATTCCATCTGCTCAAAGTGATATTAATGAGTGAAATCACCTGGTGGAGTCAGTGGCTGCAAAGAAAACCTGCACCCTCTTGGCCCTTTCTGGAACACATTGCCCACCCCTGGTCTAAATTAAAAGATGCTCTCTGAATCTCTCCCCTCAGCCCCAACCAGTCCCAGCAGAAGACTGCCCCTTCCTGAGCCTGGTTCTGCTGGAGGTTTCTTCCTGTTAAAAGGGAGTTTTTCCTTCCCACTGTCAGGATCACAAGGAGCAACAACCCGTTAGATCAGGATCAAAAAGAGTAATATCCTGTAAGTTGAGGATCACAAAGAGCAATACACTGTTAGATCAGGACCAAGAAGAGCAACAAGCTTTTAGATCAGGATCACGAAGAGCAAGAGCCTGTTATATCAGGATCACGAAGAGCAACACTATGTTAAATCAGGATCACACATTGCTAGAACCTGTTACATCAGGATCACAAAGAGTAAGATCCTGTTAGATCAGGATCACAAAGAGTACGATACTGTTAGATTAGGATCATGACAAGCAGGAACCTGTTAGATCAGGATCATGACAAGCAACAAAGTGTTAGATCAGGATCACGAAGAGTAAGATCCTGTTCGATAAGCATCACAACGAGCAACAACCCGTTAGATCAGGATCACAAAGACTAAGATCCTGTAAGTTCAGGATCACAAAGAGCAAGATGCTGTTATATCAGGATCACAACGAGCAAGATTCTGTAAGATCAGGATCACAAAGAGCAAACACTATTAGATCAGGATCACAAAGAGCAAACCCTATTAGATCAGGATCACAAAGAGCAAGATGCTGTTAAATCAGGATCACAAAGAGCAACAACCCGTTAGAAAAGGATCACAAAGACTAAGATCCTGTAAGTTCAGGATCACAAAGAGCAAGATCCTGTAAGATCAGGATCCCAAAGAGCAAACCCTATTAGATCAGGATCACAAAGAGAACAAATCAAAATCAAATCAAAACAATTTTATTTATATAGCGCCAAATCACAACCAACAGTTGCCCCAAGGTGCTTTATATTGTAAGGCAAAGCCATACAATAATTACAGAAAAACCCCAACAGTCAAAACGACCCCCTGTGAGCAAGCACTTGGCGACAGTGGGAAGGAAAAACTCCCTTTTAACAGGAAGAAACCTCCAGCAGAACCAGGCTCAGGGAGGGGCAGTCTTCTGCTGGGACTGGTTGGGGCTGAGGGAGAGAACCAGGAAAAAGACATGCTGTGGAGGGGAGCAGAGATCAATCACTAATGAGGTCCCTAAGATAAGATGGGACCTGATTATTCAAAATCTTATAAGTAAGAAGAAGAATTTTAAATTCTATTCTAGAATTAACAGGAAGCCAATGAAGAGAGGCCAATATGGGTGAGATATGCTCTCTCCTTCTAGTCCCTGTCAGTACTCTAGCTGCAGCATTTTGAATTAACTGAAGGCTTTTTAGGGAACTTTTAGGACAACCTGATAATAATGAATTACAATAGTCCAGCCTAGAGGAAATAAATGCATGAATTAGTTTTTCAGCATCACTCTGAGACAAGACCTTTCTAATTTTAGAGATATTGCGCAAATGCAAAAAGCAGTCCTACATATTTGTTTAATATGCGCTTTGAATGACATATCCTGATCAAAAATGACTCCAAGATTTCTCACAGTATTACTAGAGGTCAGGGTAATGCCATCCAGAGTAAGGATCTGGTTAGACACCATGTTTCTAAGATTTGTGGGGCCAAGTACAATAACTTCAGTTTTATCTGAGTTTAAAAGCAGGAAATTAGAGGTCATCCATGTCTTTATGTCTGTAAGACAATCCTGCAGTTTAGCTAATTGGTGTGTGTCCTCTGGCTTCATGGATAGATAAAGCTGGGTATCAACAAGCTGTTAGATCCGGATCATGACAAGAAAACAAGCTGTATGATGAGGATCATGAAGAGCAAGACCCTGTTAGAACAGGATCACAAAGAGCAAAAAGGTGTTAGATCAGGATCACGAAGAGCAACAAGCTGTTAGAGCAGGATCACAAATTGCTAGAACCTGTACGATCAGGATCACGTAGAGTAAGATCCTGTACGATCATGATTACAAAGATAAAAAAACCCCTGTTAGATCAGGATCACAAAGAGCAACAAGCTGTTAAATCAAGCATGATCACCCCAGCGTTTATATCTTGACCTTGGGACATCTAAGTAAAGCTGGCCAGACGCCCTTAATGTCCTAATGTAGGTGCGCAAAGTTAAAATTTCAGACAAGTAGGGAGGTGCAAGGCCATAAATAGCTTTAAAAACAAACATTAAAATTTTAAAATCAATTCTAAAACGAACTGGAAGCCAGTGGAGTGAGTACAGGACGGGCGTAATATGCTCACGTCTAGAAGTGTTTGTCAAAAGACGCGCAGCAGCATTCTGCACCAACTGGAGACGCGCAAGAGACGACTGATTAATGCCGGATTAATTAAAGGATCACAATGACTAAGATCCTGTAAGTTCAGGATCACAAAGAGCAAGACGCTGTTAAATCAGGATCACAAAGAGCAACAAGGTGTTAGATCAGGATAATAAAGAGCAAGAACCTGTTAGATCAGGATAATGAACCATAAGATCCTGGTAGATCAGGATCACGAAGAGCAAGACCCTGTTAGATAAGGATCACGAAGAGTAAGATCCTGTCAGTTCAGGATCACGAAGAGTAAGACCCTGTTAGAACAGGATCACAAAGAGCAAAAAGGTGTTAGATCAGGATCACGAAGAGCAACAAGCTGTTAGATCAGGATCACAAAGAGCAAGAACCTGTTAGATCAGGATAACGAACCGTAAGATCTTGGTAGATCAGGATCACGAAGAGCAAGACCCTGTTAGATAAGGATCAAGAAGAGTAAGATCCTGTCAGTTCAGGATCATGAAGAGTAAGACCCTGTTAGATCAGGATCACGAAGAGCAACAAGCTATTAGATCAGGATCACGAAGAGCAACGCTCTGTTAGAGCAGGATCACAAATTGCTAGAACCTGTACGATCAGGATCACGTAGAGTAAGATCCTGTAAGATCATGATTACAAAGAGAAAAAACCCCTCTTAGATCAGGATCACAAAGAGCAACAAGCTGTTAAATCAGGATCAGGAAGAGCAAGAGCCTGTTAGATCAGGATGACGAAGAGCAAGGCCCTCTTAGATCAGGATCATGACAAGCAACAACCTGTTAGATCAGGATCATGAAGAGTAAGATCCTGTTCGATAAGCATCAGAATGAGCAACAACCTGACTTATGGTATGGAAATAGAAGACTTAACAGTATTCCCTGAAAACTCCCTTCTGTCTGATCATTTTTTAATAACATTTACATTTACTCTGATGGACTACCCAGCAGTAGGGAATAAGTTTCATTACACTA
Organism: Thalassophryne amazonica; assembly: GCF_902500255.1. Classification (NCBI taxonomy): domain Eukaryota; kingdom Metazoa; phylum Chordata; class Actinopteri; order Batrachoidiformes; family Batrachoididae; genus Thalassophryne; species Thalassophryne amazonica. Next base: position 1,541,426 of record NC_047121.1, read on the forward strand.
GAAGTCTTTCAGAAAGCGCTGTAACTAGGTTTAAGGATATGATTCCTTCTTTATGTTCTCTAATGCCATATAACAACACAGTGCAGAGTAGCTACCTAAACTCTGTAAGGGAGATAGAGTATCTCGTCAATAGTTTTACATCCTCATTGAAGACAACTTTGGATGCTGTAGCTCCTCTGAAAAAGAGAGCTTTAAATCAGAAGTGTCTGACTCCATGGTATAACTCTCAAACTCGTAGCTTAAAGCAGATAACCCGTAAGTTGGAGAGGAAATGGCGTCTCACTAATTTAGAAGATCTTCACTTAGCCTGGAAAAGAGTCTGTTGCTCTATAAAAAAGCCCTCCGTAAAGCTAGGACATCTTTCTACTCATCACTAATTGAAGAAAATAAGAACAACCCCAGGTTTCTTTTCAGCACTGTAGCCAGGCTGACAAAGAGTCAGAGCTCTATTGAGCTGAGTATTCCATTAACTTTAACTAGTAATGACTTCATGACTTTCTTTGCTAACAAAATTTTAACTATTAGAGAAAAAATTACTCATAACCATCCCAAAGACGTATCGTTATCTTTGGCTGCTTTCAGTGATGCCGGTATTTGGTTAGACTCTTTCTCTCCGATTGTTCTGTCTGAGTTATTTTCATTAGTACTTCATCCAAACCATCAACATGTTTATTAGACCCCATTCCTACCAGGCTGCTCAAGGAAGCCCTACCATTATTTAATGCTTCGATCTTAAATATGATCAATCTATCTTTGTTAGTTGGCTATGTACCACAGGCTTTTAAGGTGGCAGTAATTAAACCATTACTTAAAAAGCCATCACTTGACCCAGCTATCTTAGCTAATTATAGGCCAATCTCCAACCTTCCTTTTCTCTCAAAAATTCTTGAAAGGGTAGTTGTAAAACAGCTAACTGATCATCTGCAGAGGAATGGTCTATTTGAAGAGTTTCAGTCAGGTTTTAGAATTCATCATAGTACAGAAACAGCATTAGTGAAGGTTACAAATGATCTTCTTATGGCCTCGGACAGTGGACTCATCTCTGTGCTTGTTCTGTTGGACCTCAGTGCTGCTTTTGATACTGTTGACCATAAAATTTTATTACAGAGATTAGAGCATGCCATAGGTATTAAAGGCACTGCGCTGCGGTGGTTTGAATCATATTTGTCTAATAGATTACAATTTGTTTCATGTAAATGGGGAATCTTCTTCACAGACTAAAGTTAATTATGGAGTTCCACAAGGTTCTGTGCTAGGACCAATTTTATTCACTTTATATATGCTTCCCTTAGGCAGTATTATTAGACGGTATTGCCTTAAATTTTCATTGTTACGCAGATGATACCCAGCTTTATCTATCCATGAAGCCAGAGGACACACACCCAATTAGCTAAACTGCAGGATTGTCTTACAGACATAAAGACATGGATGACCTCTAATTTCCTGCTTTTAAAACTCAGATAAAACTGAAGTTATTGTTCTTGGCCCCACAAATCTTAGAAACATGGTGTCTAACCAGATCCTTACTCTGGATGGCATTACCCTGACCTCTAGTAATACTGTGAGAAATCTTGGAGTCATTTTTGATCAGGATATGTCATTCAAAGCGCATATTAAACAAATATGTAGGACTGCTTTTTTGCATTTACGCAATATCTCTAAAATCAGAAAGGTCTTGTCTCAGAGTGATGCTGAAAAACTAATTCATGCATTTATTTCCTCTAGGCTGGACTATTGTAATTCATTATTATCAGGTTGTCCTAAAAGTTCCCTAAAAAGCCTTCAGTTAATTCAAATGCTGCAGCTAGAGTACTGACAGGGACTAGAAGGAGAGAGCATATCTCACCCATATTGGCCTCTCTTCATTGGCTTCCTGTTAATTCTAGAATAGAATTTAAAATTCTTCTTCTTACTTATAAGGTTTTGAATAATCAGGTCCCATCTTATCTTAGGGACCTCATAGTACCATATCACCCCCAATAGAGCGCTTCGCTCTCAGACTGCAGGCTTACTTGTAGTTCCTAGGGTTTGTAAGAGTAGAATGGGAGGCAGAGCCTTCAGCTTTCAGGCTCCTCTCCTGTGGAACCAGCTCCCAATTCAGATCAGGGAGACAGACACCCTCTCTACTTTTAAGATTAGGCTTAAAACTTTCCTTTTTGCTAAAGCTTATAGTTAGGGCTGGATCAGGTGACCCTGAACCATCCCTTAGTTATGCTGCTATAGACTTAGACTGCTGGGGGGTTCCCATGATGCACTGTTTCTTTCTCTTTTTGCTCTGTATGCACCACTCTGCATTTAATCATTAGTGATTGATCTCTGCTCCCCTCCACAGCATGTCTTTTTCCTGGTTCTCTCCCTCAGCCCCAACCAGTCCCAGCAGAAGACTGCCCCTCCCTGAGCCTGGTTCTGCTGGAGGTTTCTTCCTGTTAAAAGGGAGTTTTTCCTTCCCACTGTAGCCAAGTGCTTGCTCACAGGGGGTCGTTTTGACCGTTGGGGTTTTACATCATTATTGTATGGCCTTGCCTTACAATATAAAGCGCCTTGGGGCAACTGTTTGTTGTGATTTGGCGCTATATAAAAAAAAAATTGATTGATTGATTGAACCTGTTAGATCAGGATCACAAAGAGTAAGATCCTGTAAGTTCAGTATCACGAAGAACAAATCCGTGTTACATCAGGGTCATATAGAGCAACAAACTGTTACATCAGGATAATGAAGCTCAAGAACCTGTTAGAACAGGATTATGAAGTGCAAGAGCCTGTTAAATCATGATCAAGAAGAGCCACACCCTGTTAGATTAGGATCACATAGAGCAACAACCCGTTAGAAAAGGATCACAATGACTAAGATCCTGTAAGTTCAGGATCACAAAGAGCAAGACGCTGTTAAATCAGGAACACAAAGAGCAACAAGGTGTCAGATCAGGATAATAAAGAGCAAGAACCTGTTATATAGCATCACCAAGAGCAACAAGCTGTTAGATTAGGATCATAAAGAGCAAGAACCTGTTAGATCAGGATAACGAACCGTAAGATCCTGGTAGATCAGGATCACGAAGAGCAACAAGCTGTTAGATCAGGATAACAAAGAGCAACACGCTGTTAGATCAGGATCACAACATGCAAGATCCTGTAAGATCAGGATCACAAAGAACAAACCCTGTTAGATCAGGACAACAAAGAGCAAAGATCAGATCAGGATCACGACAAGAAAACAAGCTGTATGATGAGGATCTTGAAGAGCAAGAGCTTGTTAGATCAGGATCACATAGAGCAACAAGCTGTTAGATCAGAATAATGAAGCGCAATAACCTGTTAGATCAGGATCACGAAGAGCAAGACCCTGTTAGATAAGGATCACGATGTGCAAGAACCTGTTAGATCAGGATCACAAAGAGCAAGACCCTGTTATATCAGGATCATGAAGAGCAACGTCCTGTTAGATCAGGATCATGACAAGCAACAACCTGTTAGATCAGGATCATGAAGAGTAAGATCCTGTTAGATCAGGATCCCAATGAGCAACAACCCGTTAGATCAAGATCACAAAGAGTAAGTTCCTGTAAGTTCAGGATCCCAAAGAGCAAGAACCTGTTAGTTCAGGATCACAAAGTGTAAGATCCTGCTCGATCAGGATTGCAAAGATCAAAAAGGTGTTCGATCAGGATCACGATGAGCAACAAGCTGTTAGATCAGGATCACGAAGAGCAACACTCTGTTAGAGCAGGATCACAAATTGCTAGAACCTGTTAGATCAGGATCACATAGAGTAAGATCTGTAAGATCATGATCACAAAGAGCAAAACCCTGTTAGAGCAGGATCACAAAGAGCAACAAGCTGTTAGATCAGGATCAGGAAGAGCAAGAGCCTGTTAGATCAGGATCACGAAGAGCAAGGCCCTCTTAGATCAGGATCATGACAAGCAACAACTTGTTAGATCAGGATCATGAAGAGTAAGATCCTGTTAGATCAGGATCACAATCAGCAACAACCCGTTAGATAATGATCACAAAGAGAAAGTTCCTGTAAGTTCAGGATCACAAAGAGCAAGAACCTGTTAGATCAGGATCACAGAGCGTAAGATCCTACTCGATCAGGATCACAAAGAGCAACAAGCTGTTAGATCACGATCACGAAGAGCAACATGTTGTTAGATCAGGATCACAAAGTGTAAGATCCTGCTCGATCAGGATCGCAAAGATCAAAAAGGTGTTCGATCAGGATCACGATGAGCAACAAGCTGTTAGATCAGGATCACGAAGAGTAACATCCTGTAAGATCAGGATCACAAACAGCAAACCCTCTTAGATCAGTCATGATGAGTAACATCCTGCTAGATCAGGATCAGGAAGAGCAAGAAGCTGTTAGATCAGGATCACAAAGAGCAACACGCTGTTCGATCAGGGTCATGAAGCGCTAAGAACCTGTTATTTCAGGATCACAAAGAGTAAGATACTGTTAGATTAGAATCATGACAAGCAAGAACCTGTTAGATCAGGATCACCACAAGCAACAAGGTGTATGATCAGGATCACGAAGAGTAAGATCTTGTAAGATCAGGATCACAAAGAGCAAGACCCTGTAAGATCAGGATCACGAAGAACAAGACCCTGTAAGATCTGGATCATGAAGAGCAGCAAGTTGTTAGATCAGGATCACGAAGCCCAAGAACCCGATAGATCAGGATCACAAAGGGCATGAACTGGTTCGATCAGGATCACAATGACCAAGACCCTGTTAGATCAGGATCATGAAGAACAACAAGCTGTTCGATCAGAATCACGGTGAGCAAGACCCTGTTAGATCAGTATCACAGTGAGCAAGAACCTGTGTAAAGTGTAACAACCCATTAGATCAGGATAATGAAGTGCAACAACCTGTCAGATCAGGATCCCGAAGAGCAACAACCTGTTAGATAAGGATTATGGAGTTCAAGAATGTGTTACATCAGGATCACGAAGAGCAAGATCTTGTAAGATCAGGGTCACAAAGAGCAACAAGCTGTTAGATCAGGATCACAAAGAGGAAGAACCGGTTAGATCAGGATCACAAAGAGCAACAAGCTATTTGATCAGGATCATGAAGTGCAAGAACCTGTTAGATCAGGATCACAATGAGCAATAACCTGTTAGATCAGGATAACAAAGAGCAACAACCCATTAGATCAGAATCACGAAGTGCAACAACCTGTAAGCTCAGGATCACGAAGATCAAGACCCTGTTAGATCAGGATCACGACAAGCAACAACCTGTTAGATCAGGATCACAAAGAGCAACAACCTGTTAGATCAGGATCACAAAGAGCAACAACCTGTTAGATCAGGATCACAAAGAGCAAGAACCTGTTACATCAGGATCACGAAGAGTAAGATCTTGTAAGATCAGGATCACAAAGAGCAAGACCCTGTAAGATCAGGATCACGAAGAACAAGACCCTGTTCGATCAGGATCATGACAAGCAACAACCTGTTAGATCAGGATCACGACAAGTAAGATCCTGTAAGAACAGGATCATGAAGAGCAACAACCTGTTAGATCAGGATCACGAAGAGCAAACCCTGTTGGATCAGGATGACGACAAGCATCAACGTGTTAGATCAGGATCACAAGGAGCAACAACTTGCTAGATCAGTATCACGAAGAATAAGATCCTGTTAGATCAGGATCATGAAGAGTAAGATCCTGTTAGATCAGGATCATGAAGAGTAAGATCCTGTAAGATTAGGATCACGAAGTGCAAGAACCTGTTAGATCAGGATGAAGAAGCGCAAGAACCTGTTAGATCAGCATCACAACGATCAAGACCCTGTTAGATCAGGATCATGATTAGCAAGACCCTATTAGATCAGGATCACAAAGAGCAACAACCTGTTAGATCAAGATCACAAAGAGCAACAACCTGTTACATCAGGTTCACAAAGAGTAAGATGCTGTAAGATCAGGATGGCAAAGAGCAAGACCCTGTTATATCAGGATCAGGAAGAGCAACAAGCTGTTAGATCAGGATCACGAAGAGTAACATCTTATGCAATCAGGATCACAACGAGCAACAACCTGTTAGATCAGGATCACGAAGAGTAAGATCCTGTAAGATCAGGATCACAAAGAGCAAGACCCTGTTAGATCAGGATCACAAAGAGCAAGAACCTGTTTGATCAGGATCACGATGAGCAAGACCTTGTTAGATCAGGATCACGATGAGCAAGAACCTGTTAGATCAGGATATCAAAGAGCAACAACCCCGTAGATCAGCATCACCAAAAGCAACAACCTGTAAGATCAATCAATCAATCAATCAATCAATTTTTTTATATAGCGCCAAATCACAACAAACAGTTGCCCCAAGGCGCTTTATATTGTAAGGCAAGGCCATACAATAATTATGGAAAACCCCAACGGTCAAAACGACCCCCTGTGAGCAAGCACTTGGCTACAGTGGGAAGGAAAAACTCCCTTTTAACAGGAAGAAACCTCCAGTAGAACCAGGCTCAGGGAGGGGCAATCTTCTGCTGGGACTGGTTGGGGCTGAGGGAGAGAACCAGGAAAAAGACATGCTGTGGAGGGGAGCAGAGATCAATCACTAATGATTAAATGCAGAGTGGTGCATACAGAGCAAAAAGAGAAAGAAACACTCAGTGCATCATGGGAACCCCCCAGCAGTCTACGTCTATAGCAGCATAACTAAGGGATGGTTCAGGGTCACCTGATCCAGCCCTAACTATAAGCTTTAGCAAAAAGGAAAGTTTTAAGCCTAATCTTAAAAGTAGAGAGGGTGTCTGTCTCCCTGATCTGAATTGGGAGCTGGTTCCACAGGAGAGGAGCCTGAAAGCTGAAGGCTCTGCCTCCCATTCTACTCTTACAAACCCTAGGAACTACAAGTAAGCCTGCAGTCTGAGAGCGAAGCGCTCTATTGGGGTGATATGGTACTACGAGGTCCCTAAGATAAGATGGGACCTGATTATTCAAAACCTTATAAGTAAGAAGAAGAATTTTAAATTCTATTCTAGAATTAACAGGAAGCCAATGAAGAGAGGCCAATATGGGTGAGATATGCTCTCTCCTTCTAGTCCCCGTCAGTACTCTAGCTGCAGCATTTTGAATTAACTGAAGGCTTTTTAGGGAACTTTTAGGACAACCTGATAATAATGAATTACAATAGTCCAGCCTAGAGGAAATAAATGCATGAATTAGTTTTTCAGCATCACTCTGAGACAAGACCTTTCTGATTTTAGAGATATTGCGTAAATGCAAAAAAGCAGTCCTACATATTTGTTTAATATGCGCTTTGAATGACATATCCTGATCAAAAATGACTCCAAGATTTCTCACAGTATTACTAGAGGTCAGGGTAATGCCATCCAGAGTAAGGATCTGGTTAGACACCATGTTTTTAAGATTTGTGGGGCCAAGTACAATAACTTCAGTTTTATCTGAGTTTAAAAGCAGGAAATTAGAGGTCATCCATGTCTTTATGTCTGTAAGACAATCCTGCAGTTTAGCTAATTGGTGTGTGTCCTCTGGCTTCATGGATAGATAAAGCTGGGTATCATCTGCGTAACAATGAAAATTTAAGCAATACCATCTAATAATACTGCCTAAGGGAAGCATGTATAAAGTGAATAAAATTGGTCCTAGCACAGAACCTTGTGGAACTCCATAATTAACTTTAGTCTGTGAAGAAGATTCCCCATTTACATGAACAAATTGTAATCTATTAGACAAATATGATTCAAACCACCGCAGCGCAGTGCCTTTAATACCTATGGCATGCTCTAATCTCTGTAATAAAATTTTATGGTCAACAGTATCAAAAGCAGCACTGAGGTCTAACAGAACAAGCACAGAGATGAGTCCACTGTCTGAGGCCATAAGAAGATCATTTGTAACCTTCACTAATGCTGTTTCTGTACTATGATGAATTCTAAAACCTGACTGAAACTCTTCAAATAGACCATTCCTCTGCAGATGATCAGTTAGCTGTTTTACAACTACCCTTTCAAGAATTTTTGAGAGTAAAGGAAGGTTGGAGATTGGCCTATAATAAACTAAGATAGCTGGGTCAAGTGATGGCTTTTTAAGTAATGGTTTAATTACTGCCACCTTAAAAGCCTGTGGTACATAGCCAACTAACAAAGATAGATTGATCATATTTAAGATTGAAGCATTAAATAATGGTAGGGCTTCCTTGAGCAGCCTGGTAGGAATGGGGTCTAATAAGCATGTTGATGGTTTGGATGAAGTAACTAATGAAAATAACTCAGACAGAACAATCGGAGAGAAAGAGTCTAACCAAATACCGGCATCACTGAAAGCAGCCAAAGATAACGATACGTCTTTGGGATGGTTATGAGTAATTTTTTCTCTAATAGTTAAAATTTTGTTAGCAAAGAAAGTCATGAAGTCATTACTAGTTAAAGTTAATGGAATACTCAGCTCAATAGAGCTCTGACTCTTTGTCAGCCTGGCTACAGTGCTGAAAAGAAACCTGGGGTTGTTCTTATTTTCTTCAATTAGTGATGAGTAGAAAGATGTCCTAGCTTTACGGAGGGCTTTTTTATAGAGCAACAGACTCTTTTTCCAGGCTAAGTGAAGATCTTCTAAATTAGTGAGACGCCATTTCCTCTCCAACTTACGGGTTATCTGCTTTAAGCTACGAGTTTGTGAGTTATACCACGGAGTCAGATACTTCTGATTTAAAGCTCTCTTTTTCAGAGGAGCTACAGCATCCAAAGTTGTCTTCAATGAGGATGTAAACTATTGACGAGCTACTCTGCTCTGTGTTGGTATATGGCATTAGAGAACATAAAGAAGGAATCATATCCTTAAACCTAGTTACAGCGCTTTCTGAAAGACTTCTAGTGTAATGAAACTTATTCCCCACTGTTGGGTAGTCCATCAGAGTAAATGTAAATGTTATTAAGAAATGATCAGACAGAAGGGAGTTTTCAGGGAATACTGTTAAGTCTTCTATTTCCATACCATAAGTCAGAACAAGATCTAAGATATGATTAAAGTGGTGGGTGGACTCATTTACTTTTTGAGCAAAGCCAATAGAGTCTAATAATAGATTAAATGCAGTGTTGAGGCTGTCATTCTCAGCATCTGTGTGGATGTTAAAATCGCCCACTATAATTATCTTATCTGAGCTAAGCACTAAGTCAGACAAAAGGTCTGAAAATTCACAGAGAAACTCACAGTAACGACCAGGTGGATGATAGATAATAACAAATAAAACTGGTTTTTGGGACTTCCAATTTGGATGGACAAGACTAAGAGACAAGCTTTCAAATGAATTAAAGCTCTGTCTGGGTTTTTGATTAATTAATAAGCTGGAATGGAAGATTGCTGCTAATCCTCCGCCCCGGCCCGTGCTACGAGCATTCTGACAGTTAGTGTGACTCGGGGGTGTTGACTCATTTAAACTAACATATTCATCCTGCTGTAACCAGGTTTCTGTAAGGCAGAATAAATCAATATGTTGATCAATTATTATATCATTTACCAACAGGGACTTAGAAGAGAGAGACCTAATGTTTAATAGACCACATTTAACTGTTTTAGTCTGTGGTGCAGTTGAAGGTGCTATATTATTTTTTCTTTTTGAATTTTTATGCTTAAATAGATTTTTGCTGGTTATTGGTGGTCTGGGAGCAGGCATCGTCTCTACGGGGATGGGGTAATGAGGGGATGGCAGGGGGAGAGAAGCTTCAGAGAGGTGTGTAAGACTACAACTCTGCTTCCTGGTCCCAACCCTGGATAGTCACGGTTTGGAGGATTTAAGAAAATTGGCCAGATTTCTAGAAATGAGAGCTACTCCATCCAAAGTGGGATGGATGCCGTCTCTCCTAACAAGACCAGGTTTTCCCCAGAAGCTTTGCCAATTATCTATGAAGCCCACCTCATTTTTTGGACACCACTCAGACAGCCAGCAATTCAAGGAGAACATGCGGCTAAACATGTCACTCCCGGTCCGATTGGGGAGGGGCCCAGAGAAAACTATAGAGTCCGACATTGTTTTTGCAAAGTTACACACCGATTTAATGTTAATTTTAGTGACCTCCGATTGGCGTAACCGGGTGTCATTACTGCCGACGTGAATTACAATCTTACCAAATTTACGCTTAGCCTTAGCCAGCAGTTTCAAATTTCCTTCAATGTCGCCTGCTCTGGCCCCCGGAAGACAACTGACTATGGTTGCTGGTGTCGCTAACGTCACATTTCTCAAAACAGAGTCGCCAATAACCAGAGTTTGATCCTCGGCGGGTGTGTTGTCGAGTGGGGAAAAACGGTTAGAGATGTGAACGGGTTGGCGGTGTACACGGGGCTTCTGTTTAGGGCTACGCTTCCTCCTCACAGTCACCCAGTCGGCCTGCTTTCCCGGCTGCTCGGGATCTGCCAGGGGGGAACTAACGGCGGCTAAGCTACCTTGGTCCGCACCGACTACAGGGGCCTGGCTAGCTGTAGAATTTTCCACGGTGTGGAGCCGAGTCTCCAATTCGCCCAGCCTGGCCTCCAAAGCTACGAATAAGCTACACTTATTACAAGTACCATTACTGCTAAAGGAGGCCGAGGAATAACTAAACATTTCACACCCAGAGCAGAAAAGTGCGGGAGAGACAGGAGAAGCCGCCATACTAAACTGGCTAAGAGCTAGTAGCTGCGCTAAGCTAGCGGATTCCTAAAAACACGCAAAGTGAATAATGTGTAAATAATTTAGAGGTGATTCAGCAGAAGGAGTGCTTTAGTTAAGGCACGTAAAGATTACACTGGGAAACAAATCGTAATCTAGATAACTAGATCAATCTAACTGCGCAGATTAAACGGCTAACAGATACAGAAAAACACCGCTGTGCTCCGGAACAGGAAGTGATACAATACCGCAGTGAGAGCCAACCACCAGTAGAGGCAAGCAAGAGGTAATGATCAAAGAGTAAGATCCTGTAAGATCAGGATCATGAAGAGCAAGACCCTGTTAGATCACTATCCCAGTTCAAGATCACAAAGAGCAACAACCTGTTTGATCAGTATCACAGTGAGCCAAGAACCTGTTAGACAGGATCACGACAACCAGCACCCTGTTTGGTCAGGATCACAGTCCGGGTGTAGATTCTTTGTCTCTTGGTTGCTTTCTGTTCCTTGTTAAGATGGACATTTTTTGAAACATTTCCATCAGTTGCTCATAAAGATTTCATTTCATCTCCACAAAGCTTCATGGAATGAATGAAGTACTCCGTATATTTTGATTTGATCAGGATCCAGATAAGCTGAATACTTTTTTAATTTTTCTTTGCTGCTTTCTATGATTGTGATCAATATCTTCAATCAAATTAAATAAAATGTCATCAGAAGGGTGATGCGTGTTCTGCACGTTCTCCACACCACGATATAAATGTAAAGTAAATCTACATTTGTCCCTGACGGTGTGTTTGACGACATGTAAGTTCATCTTGTGATGTCACTATGAAGTCATCAATGCCAATCAATTGCAAATAGGTTTTGCTGATGTTTTAGATTGTCCATGTAGGGTCTTGTTTATTGAGATATCGAAATAGGGTGATTGCTTGGACCATATTTTTGTTGACCTTTGAACAAACTACTCCAAAATGTAATCACCTCCAAATATCGATTCATGTAATGTTCCCACTAAGTTTGAAGGACATCTGTCCAGCCATTTTTGAATTATCTTGTCTACAGACACATGCATCAAAGAATGTATTCAACAGGTTTAAGTGATGTACTGCGGTACACCACACATTTCTGCACAAACTTGCCTCAGCACCAATTCCTATCGCATTGTCGTGTTGCGTTCAGCTGCAGTTACTTTTCACTGCTGTCCATGGTGTCCCACTGACATCACTTGTGACATCACTAAGGTCATGGATGATTAATCAATCAATCACTCAATCAATCAAACAAGTTTTATTCATACAAGTGAAGTGACACAAAGCTCGCTCATGGTACAGGGAGTCCCAAACAGGAAGTGCCAAATTTTGAGTCCACAGTGAAACAGGAAATGTCAAATGTTGAACACTTCCTAGCATGGGTGGAGCTAGAGCAGAGGCTAAGGTTGTGCTGGACTCCCCTGAAATCTGATTGGACACAGATGATAGACATGTCACGACACATGCAAAAAAAAAAAAAAAGAGTTGCATTTTGAAATCAGTGACACATATTGACTGCTAGGTCCCTCCTGTACAATAGTTGGTGCTGTGTATCACAAAAGTTCTAATCCACCTTCATAGAAGAAGAAAAATGTTTTACTCATTTGAAACTGAACATGTCGTCTAAAGCTTGGACTCCCAATGACACCAAAGTTCTATCGGTGAGTAAATGACTGTATTTTATGCCAGAAATGAGGTCCAGGTTGTTAAAAGCAGCATTTCTCCTTTATTTCGGGTTGCCTTATATATACATGTTTCTCCAGTGATTTTAAACAAACAGGCAGCTGTTGATTCATGAGATATAACATGAAGATGCTCAGGCTGTAAGAAATACAGCTAATTTACTCCACTGTTCTGTATAAAACCTATGTGACCTCTTAATTTTGCTCTCTGAAATACTTATATTTGAATAACTTCTTAATTTTGGTGTCTGAGTGACACACCAGTGACACAACTTTAAATCTAAAGTTATCTTCCTCAAACTCAAACTGAAAGCAAATCTCTCCAACTTGATATAAACTGTCTAAAGAACACTGGCAATAAAACTGATTATTATTTACAGGTTTGATCAAGTTTTAGAGATTTTCTTTCAGTTTGAGTTTGAGGAAGATAATTTTAGAAATTTTTATTCTTTATGATTTTCATATTTCTTGTATTTGAAATGGCATAAACAAATTAAACTGTGTGAAATTCCAAGTGTGCCAATACTTTTGGAGGGCACAGTATCCTAATGTTCAGTCATATTATATATCATATTGATCTGACAATACTGAGATATGATAATTTTGCCATATTGTACAGCCCTACTGTCAACTAGCTGAAAACTTTGAATATTAATTTACATCTACATTAAAAAATGTAAGTGGTAGGGGGTTAAGAGGGCTGTAATTAGGTGGGTCTGGGGGTGACATGACATGGTGAGATGCTGAAGAGATTTGCTCATTCATGTCTGCTACATATACATATTACAGCCCTTTAAACTGCCCAAAGGGTGACCAAAGTTCTTTCCAGTAAAACTAAAAACAGTCAATGCAAGAACAATATACAAGAACAAAATCAAATCAAGGATAATAAATATGTGTGGACATATAACTGTCACAGTACTACGACGTAAGTGTTAAAAGCCATTTCGGTTGAAGATGAGTGAGTGAGTAGAACTCATCTCAGGAGATGAGACTGCACCTTGGGAGGACATTCAGCGTGGTTTGCAGAGAACAACCTCATCCTGGTCACTTCCAAGACCAAAGAGCTGAACGTCACATTTCAAGAGGACTAAAGTGGACATTCAGCCCATCTACATCAACATTGACGGCAGGGACAGGGTCACGGACTCAGGCTCCTGGACACCGATCTGACCTGGACCACAAACACTTCTGCATTACTAAAAAATGTAGACAGGCTGTCTGAGACTCTGTTGGGCTCCTCTGGTCGCTGCTCTGTGAGTCGGGGCAGAGTGCTGAGTGCTGGCATCACGCTGGCATCACGCTGGCATCACGCTGGCATCACTCTGGCATCACGCTGTGGTTTGCTTGCTGCACTGTGGCAGAGGGTCATTAACACTGCTCAGGACATCAGTGGATGTCCTCTTCTGTCTTCTGAGGACATCCACTGACCACACTGCCTTAGGAGAGTCTACAGCATCCTCAGCAGCTCCTCCCACCCTCGTCACTACATGTTTGAGCTGCTGCCTCCTCGAGGATGATCAAATCCAAAACAGACTAAAAAACACTTTCTATTCAAGAGCTGTTAAAACAAACCCAGTGTTGCAGACTGAATGGTCCGCCCCTAAAAATCGATCAAATGGATTCATGTGATTATTAATCATCAGATGATAAAGGTAAAACCTCTTAAATCATTCTAAAGTCAGTTTGAAGCAGAAACAAGACTGTCTTAAGCAGAAACTCAGCAAAATTCCGTGACACTTTGAAATGGCCATTGAACGCATCAGCTTGCAGCTCCTTTGGCAGCGGCGCTCTGATCGCTTCCTTATCTTTTATGATGAAATAATGCTGAATTTATGTGGAAATGATTGCTGTACAAAGGCTTCAGATATCTGTGGCTGAGATAGATGATGACTGGAGGCAGTTTGAAGCAGAAACGAGGTGATAATAACAGAACTGAACCTGATGACGCATGCGCAGTTGCAAAAAGCAAACTGATTTTTAGGGGGGACCATTCGGTCGGCGACACCGGAACACTTCAACATAGAGCAACTTTAATGTCATTGTACAAAGACAAAGAGATTCTGGAGACATCCACAGACAGACAGGCAGACAGAGACATCCACAGACAGACAGACAGACAGAGACATCCACTTTTTTTACTTTTTTGCATTTGCGCAATATCTCTAAAATCAGAAAGGTCTTGTCTCAGAGTGATGCTGAAAAACTAATTCATGCATTTATTTCCTCTAGGCTGGACTATTGTAATTCATTATTATCAGGTTGTCCTAAAAGTTCCCTAAAAAGCCTTCAGTTAATTCAAAATGCTGCAGCTAGAGTGCTGACGGGGACTAGAAGGAGAGAGCATATCTCACCCATATTGGCCTCTCTTCATTGGCTTCCTGTTAATTCTACAATAGAATTTAAAATTCTTCTTCTTACTTATAAGGTTTTGAATAATCAGGTCCCATCTTATCTTAGGGACCTCGTAGTACCATATCACCCCAATAGAGCGCTTCGCTCTCAGACTGCAGGCTTACTTGTAGTTCCTAGGGTTTGTAAGAGTAGAATGGGAGGCAGAGCCTTCAGCTTTCAGGCTCCTCTCCTGTGGAACCAGCTCCCAATTCAGATCAGGGAGACAGACACCCTCTCTACTTTTAAGATTAGGCTTAAAACTTTCCTTTTTGCTAAAGCTTATAGTTAGGGCTGGATCAGGTGACCCTGAACCATCCCTTAGTTATGCTGCTATAGACGTAGACTGCTGGGGGGTTCCCATGATGCACTGTTTCTTTCTCTTTTTACTCTGTATGCACCACTCTGCATTTAATCATTAGTGATTGATCTCTGCTCCCCTCCACAGCATGTGTTTTTCCTGGTTCTCTCCCTCAGCCCCAACCAGTCCCAGCAGAAGACTGCCCCTCCCTGAGCCTGGTTCTGCTGGAGGTTTCTTCCTGTTAAAAGGGAGTTTTTCCTTCCCACTGTCGCCAAGTGCTTGCTCACAGGGGGTCGTTTTGACCGTTGGGTTTTTTTCTGTAATTATTGTATGGCTTTGCCTTACAATATAAAGCGCCTTGGGGCAACTGTTTGTTGTGATTTGATGCTATATAAAAAAAATTGATTTGATTTGAAATCCAAGGTGGATCTGCATGTTGAATTGGCACAGGTTTTACACCGGATGCCCTTCCTGATGCAACTCCACATTACATGGAGAAATGTGGCAGGGGTGGGATTTGAACCCAGAACCTTCTGAAATGAAACCAAGCGCATTACCCACTTGGCCACCACCCCCAATTTGTGCACCACTAATTAAAACATTTAAGTGAATGTATGTATGTATATAGTTCTCTCAAACATTGTTCACAAATCTGTGTAACTCTGTGTAAGTGAGCACTTACACAGAGTCCTTAATCCCCTACTTGCTCCCGGTGTGTAGTGGGCACCTTGTATGGCAGCAACCTGACATCGGGGTGAATGTGAGGCATAATTGTAAAGCGCTTTAAATGTCTGATACAGATGGAAAAGTGCTACATAAATGCAGTTCATTTACCACTTCTTTGCTGAGATGATCCATTCCACCTCACAGGTGCTGCAAAAGCACCTGCAAAAAAAACAAACAAAAAAACCAAAAAAAAAACAAGAAAGAAAACCTATTCATCAAAACCCCAAAATGACCGTGACATTCATACCCATGATGGTGTACGTAAACCTCTGACCACAGCTGTGATTCAGTGGTTCCCTGTTTCACAGACTGTGATGTCTGGACTTTAAAATCACGTCTGTCCAGAACTGAACCACTTTATTTTTGACCAACACACAAGCATTCCACTAGCTTTAGTCCAAACTGTGTGACTTGAACAGCTATGACCCTGAGTTTGACTATCAAGGTCACGCAAGGTCAAATGTCATGACTTAAAGCTGACTTCGTATTCGTGTTTGATAGAAACTACATGTGTGTCTTGAACAAGTTCTTTGGAACAATTGTTGTAATCGCCCTCTTTATAGCAGGACCCATCCCTGGATTCCGCCACGTGTCCTCGTGGACAGGACACCAGTAGCAGCACAGGTAACTTCCCAGCCAACAACTGCTGCTCATTTACAGTCAGGCGGTTTGGGACAATGCAAACTGGAAACTGAACCACTGGTACTACTAACTGTCCCTTCAGATTCACCTCCTGTCTTCTCTCATATAAACACTGGACACAAATTACAAACTGGGCTTGTGACCTGAACCCCACCCCCCGGGTGCCTCAGTCATTTCACCAAGTTTGATCAAAATCAGATCAAACCAACAAACCAGGGATGCACCAGAGTCCAGTTGTATGTTGCAGTATGTCATTGGTGCCGTACCCTCCATGAGGACACGCCACCGCGTCTTGCTCATAAGCGCCTTGGGGCAACTGTTTGTTGTAATTTGGCACTATATAAATAAAACTGATTTGATTTGATTTGTTCACGACCAGCTTCCTGGATGTTGCCTCAATCATCACTGTTCTTTCGGTGTGGTGACTCTGTCCCACTGATCTGGTTCCAGGGGTTGCAGCGATCTGGTGGGTCAAAGGGGTGTGAGTGACTTCAGGGCATTTTCCATATTCAAGGGCATAAATTGCATCGCTGTGCCATTTGAGCAGCAGTGAGCAAAGAGCTACTCTATGACAATGGTCCTGAGTGCAAGATTTCAATGATGATGTCACAAAATAAATCAACAACAAAACTGCACAAACATTAAGTTGTAATTCGATGACCAGACTCCAAAGAGAAAGGAAAGTGTACAAGTTCTTCACCGTGTGAAATATGACATAAATCCACTCACTGTAAAATCCATCTCTGGTCCATGAATGCAGGCGTCAGATTAGCTGCATCTTCAGCTTGAGGGAGACAAATACAGAGAAACCTACCACGTCAGTGCCGTCTGTAATATTCCATGTTATTTATTTAAACAGCCTTCTGTTTAAGGACTGAAATGGGTCAAAGACTTATGTATACATGCACCCAAAGTCCAAAAACCATCACCTGACCTGGACCCGGATGATTCAGGGCCGTGAATATTAAATGGTAAATGGATTGCATTTATATACCACTTTTCCATCTGCATCAGATGTTCAAAGCGCTTTACAATAATGCCTTACATTCACCACCATTTCAGGGTGCTGCCACACAAGGTGCCCACTACACACCGGGAGGAACTAGGGGATTAAAGGCCTTGTCCAAGGGCCCTTAGTGATTTTACAGTCAGGCTGGGATTTGAACCGAGGATCCTCTGGTCTCAAGCCCAACACCTTAACCACTTGACCATCACCTCCCCAATATTACTGTACGTGATCCACCAGAATGGTGACCAGAATTTGACCGACAGAAGATGATAAGTGTCATTTTTTGAAAAGTCAACATTTTATGTAAGTCTGTTTAGGTTCTCCCACTTTTTCTCTCGGTGTCGGCACAGCAGGTCCCACATGGATCTATCTGTGTGTTGATTTGGTACAAATTTGAAGGCAGATTAAAAAACAATGTTTCAGGCAGTCAAAATGTTTTCTGAAATTTTATTTAATACCCTCTTTTTTATATTATTATTTTTCCATATGGATGCTGAAAATGATTATTATTTTGTTTTAAATCCATAATCCACCATGAAAGAAAGACTGACCTCAACAACAAGGGTTTATTTATTTATTTTTTGAGGTTCTGGTTTCTTGGGTCTGCTGCAGGTCTGACAGCTGAGAGGTGGACTGACTCGCTGCTCTCAGCTGCTCTTTGTCCATCGGTAGCTTACAATAGTCTACATGTGACCACTGATCTCCAGAACATACGACCCCTGATCCTAAACTGATGGTAGGTGGTGTTCAGAAAAAAGTTCTACAATCAGTTGATTGGCTGACTGCAGTAACAGAACAACATGATGGTTTCACTAACCCTCCATATTTCTTCACTGTAACCGTTCCTGAACCAGCAGAAGTGGTTCTATTCTAAGCGGGTCATCAGCGGTCTGTGTGGATGTCACACAAAACAATGACCATCCAGAGATCAGTTACGCTCATTATGTTCTGTCTGCTCAACACCACACATGGCAGCAGTCAATATCTAAATGATCTCACTTACTTGACTACAAGTTGACATACTAATAATTTGTTGAGGTAATGATGATGTCACGTCCATTGCTTTGGAAGAATGAGGCTGAAAACAGAATCACAGCAAATGACGGAACCAAACATTGTGGTGAAGACAATGTAGTAGCAGTGAGCCTTTCCTTGTCTCCTCTGGATGCTGACTGTGAAGTCTGGATAAAATGTCACAGCAATTTCAGTTCAATGAATTTCAAAGATAAGAGCACTTTACTGGGCCTTGGGGTCAGATAAAAAACAAACAAAAAAAACAACACAGAAATCCCCAAATGTAATACACCTTTAATCAACAAACGGTACTTTGATAAATCAGCATTTGCTCTCGTGCATCTTTGGTCACAAATCATGTCCACCCTGATGACATTGCTCCGGGAATGAAAAAATAAAAAACACTGAATTACCGCCCTGATGGAAAACGGGACTAAAGCGTGACATAAAAAACAGCAAAACTCTGAGGTCTGGTTTCCAGCCGACATACGATAGCTCTCACTGGACTTTTTCTATCCACTTAACTAAAGCTTTTCAACAAGCAGAGTTATCAGTAATAGTCCACATATCATCATCATCCACGCCGGACTGTGGGAGGAGGTCGTTTACAGGCAGCATTCATCAAATCACGACCGACTGCTGCCTGATGGCTGCTTCCAAATACCTCATTAAGATTCCTCCGTCTTCAGGACATTTTGATTTGTTCACATATGTTTTAGGAATTAGCTCCCATGACACTTGTGAGGTTCATTTTTCTACAGTTTGAAAAGCCGACAGCGGCAAGCTTAGCGCTGAAAAAGCAAACAAGGCCCTTAGCGTCCCACTGCAGCTGTTACACAAGTTTGGCTTTTTATTTTAACACCTACATAACGGCATCAGACGTGGCGCTGACCAGCGAGTGGCACTCGTTCAGTCGATCCCTGCACGTCCATCACGCTGCTTCAACTTGCATGAAAAGTACCATTGTTGGGAATTAACGTTAAAAAAAGACAGAGGAACAAAAAAAATAGTACAGACGGGGGGGGGGGGGGGGGCTTGATTTTTACAAAATCCAGGCCTCCAGAGCTAAAAGTTGGTTGAAATCCCCCTGATAGATGGTTTTATGAGGGTTTGAAGTCCCTCTTCTTGTAATAATACATAATGCCTGCCTGGGTCATCTGCAGTGAAACGGCAGCCATGACCCAGGCCAATTACAGACAGGCATCAGCGGAGCCTTGCCTTAAGTCCCGCGCTGATGCTGCTGTCAGAGCCGCCACACGGCCAAACCCTGAGATCTGCTAACGTTTGGCTCGCTGGAAAACTCTGGGACATTATAAATCTGTGAGGGAGGAACACCTCAGGTTAAAAAGAAAACAGGTACTTGAGTTTTCGGAAAGAGTCAAGACTGAAAATCCGAGGAGATTGAAGAGGTGGCGGCGTCGGCTGGAAATCTGACAGGCGTATCGAGTGGTTTTTACTTCTCGGCATGTTTCTGGCTTGTTAATTCAGCTAACACTCTCGTAAAGCCTTTTGCTGTGGAGATGCTGGATGTTTGGATTGGACGTCCAGACTAAGTGTTGGTTTGCCATTTTTTCTCCTTCGTTCTTTCTTTCTTTTTTGCTGCTCCACGTGGTGTTTTTGTTTCGTAGCGGGACCAGTCTTAGCGCTGACTGAACGGCAGTGTGCGGCCGCTCGCGCTGTGTCCAGCCACCCAGCATGCATGACAGAAGACACGGCCAACTCAGTCTGACAGGACACGTCCGATCCTTCCTTTCTCTCTGATCCCCGTAGATTTATGGGTGCCGTCTCCGGCGTTCGTCCACTTTGGTTTCTAAGCTCCTCTTTCTTTCATTCACCCTCATGCAGGAACTTATAAAGGTTTTACAGGGTTCAGCCATTTATTAGCTCCAGCTGCACCACTACGTATACTTTTATGGGATAGGACAGGTCTTCATCCTCAGGTCTCCACAGTGAGCACGCAAGCCCCGCTAGCTAACAAATAACAACAACGGATCCCAACCCAGTCTGTGGACCGCCAGGCGGTCGCAACTGTTAAGAATCATTATTTTTTTAATTATGTCACACGTGAAGAGAAATTTGGGATCTGTGGCCAAATCACGATTGATTCTTTATTATTTTGTCAGAATTACTGAAAATAACTATTTATTTTAAAGAATTGCACAAAATTCTGCCAAGTGTCCAAAGTAAAAAAATAATTAGAAAACAATGTGAAGTTGTGGAAAATTTGTTTAAGTGACACAAAAACATTCATGTTAAAAACAAATAAACAAAGCAACAAAACACAGCAAAGTCTGTGAGAGAAATGCATGAGATAAATGTAACCCCCCCCCCCCCCCCCCCAAGTGATCCTTACATTTGTTTTGACTTCTATTTCATTGTATGAACCCAAGAGATTTCATGTTATTTTCTGGTCCACCTCATTTTATTTGTTAATATTTATCTGTTCCTGGCAAGAAATGTATGAGAAAATTATTGAAATGATTAAAAACAGTGTTCCTCAAACAAAGATAGGAAGGGATTTGCATATTTGTCCCTCTACAGTGGATACTGACATCAAATGATTCAAGGAAACTGGTGGAATTTCATTGTGTAAATGGAACAAAATTTCTGATCCTTCAAACTGCACTGCATCAAGAACCATCATTCATCAATAGCTGATATATCCATATCAGCAAGGGATTACATTCACAAGTGCCATTTCAAACTTTATTGTTCAAAACAAATACACTCAACAAAAATATAAACGCAACACTTTTGGTTTTGCTCCCATTGTTGTGGCTGGGGTGCCTGGCGTGCCTGGCTGGCTTTTGTTTGTCCTCTGTTTTCTGTCTTTTGTTTCTCCTTCCAGGTGGCATGCGTTCAGGACTGAGTGGCTGTGTGGCTGAGTTATCAGGACCTCACCCTGATCACCTGAAGCTTGTCATGTGCAGCTCGTCAGGACTCACAGCTGTGGTGCATCTTTATGGATTGGGGCATGGTTGCATTTAAGTCTGGAGTACACAGTGTGTATTTGCCAGAGACTTGACCTTGTGACCAGACGGGTGAGATCGTCGTCTAGAGAGCCATCTCATCATCATGAATGCAGAGACCGTACCAGGTTTGATGCCATGGTCTGTGAAAGAGGAGGGGGTGAGGTCTCACACTCGTCAGCACACTTCCTGAGGTACTTTAGGTTTTGTGACTAACATGAGTACAGTCAGTAAATGTGGTGTCCCTCACACCTTATTATATTGAGCTGTTATGTTAGTCGTTTAATCAGCTTCCACTGCAGTGGAGAATTGAACTGGGTATTCCATGCCTGCAGGGTGGGAAGCTGATTGGTAATTAAGCCAGGAAGTGTTTGCTGTTTATGTACACCTTTGAGTGGTCTCTCCGTGTGTGGAGTGGTGGACTCACATGATGGTTTCTTCTTTCACAGACTTGGTTGGTCGCGGCCACCTGGGGGGTGTCGGCGGGGTCCTTGGGTCCGAACTGTTCTGGCTCTGGACCGTTTGTGCTGCTGGGAGCGCACCGTTATTCCACCTCGCCAGACCGCGCACTCATTTGTTGTTATTTAGCACTCACTGTTATGTTATTAAATTCTTTTATCCTTTGTACCGTGCTCTGTTTCCTTTTTGCTGGGTCCTGTCAAACGCTGGTCGGTCCTCCGCCCGCGTCCGACACATAACACCCATTTTGCATGAGATGAACTCAAAGATCTAAAACTTTTTCCACATACACAATATCACCATTTCCCTCAAATATTGTTCACAAACCAGTCTAAATCTGTGATAGTGAGCACTTCTCCTTTGCTGAGATAATCCATCCCACCTCACAGGTGTGCCATATCAAGATGCTGATTAGACACCATGATTAGTGCACAGGTGTGCCTTAGACTGCCCACAATAAAAGGCCACTCTGAAAGGTGCAGTTTTGTTTTATTGGGGGGGGATACCAGTCAGTATCTGGTGTGACCACCATTTGCCTCATGCAGTGCAACACATCTCCTTCACATAGAGTTGATCAGGTTGTCAATTGTGGCCTGTGGAATGTTGGTCCACTCCTCTTCAATGGCTGTGCGAAGTTGCTGGATATTGGCAGGAACTGGTACACGCTGTCGTATACGCCGGTCCAGAGCATCCCAAACATGCTCAATGGGTGACATGTCCGGTGAGTATGCCGGCCATGCAAGAACTGGGACATTTTCAGCTTCCAAGAATTGTGTACAGATCCTTGCAACATGGGGCCGTGCATTATCCTGCTGCAACATGAGGTGATGTTCTTGGATGTATGGCACAACAATGGGCCTCAGGATCTCGTCACGGTATCTCTGTGCATTCAAAATGCCATCAATAAAATGCACCTGTGTTCTTCGTCCATAACAGACGCCTGCCCATACCATAACCCCACCGCCACCATGGGCCACTCGATCCACAACATTGACATCAGAAAACCGCTCACCCACACGACGCCACACACGCTGTCTGCCATCTGCCCTGGACAGTGTGAACCGGGATTCATCCGTGAAGAGAACACCTCTCCAACGTGCCAAATGCCAGCGAATGTGAGCATTTGCCCACTCAAGTCGGTTACGACGACGAACTGGAGTCAGGTCGAGACCCTGATGAGGACGACGAGCATGCAGCATGCATGAGTTTCCCTGAGACGGTTTCTGACAGTTTGTGCAGAAATTCTTTGGTTATGCAAACCGATTGTTTCAGCAGCTGTCCGAGTGGCTGGTCTCAGACGATCTTGGAGGTGAACATGCTGGATGTGGAGGTCCTGGGCTGGTGTGGTTACACGTGGTCTGTGGTTGTGAGGCTGGTTGGATGTACTGCCAAATTCTCTGAAACGCCTTTGGAGACGGCTTATGGTAGAGAAATGAACATTCAATACACGAGCAACAGCTCTGGTTGACATTCCTGCTGTCAGCATGCCAATTGCACGCTCCCTCAAATCTTGTGACATCTGTGGCATTGTGCTGTGTGATAAAACTGCACCTTTCAGAGTGGCCTTTTATTGTGGGCAGTCTAAGGCACACCTGTGCACTAATCATGGTGTCTAATCAGCATCTTGATATGGCACACCTGTGAGGTGGGATGGATTATCTCAGCAAAGGAGAAGTGCTCACTATCACAGATTTAGACTGGTTTGTGAACAATATTTGAGGGAAATGGTGATATTGTGTATGTGGAAAAAGGTTTAGATCTTTGAGTTCATCGCATACAAAATGGGAGCAAAACCAAAAGTGTTGCGTTTATATTTTTGTTGAGTGTAAATAGAAAACAAACACACAAACAAAAAAGAAACCCTTATGTTAACTTTGGCCAGAAGCTGCATCGACTCCTCTGGACTTGGAGGTAGGGATGAGCGAGTACACCACTATCTGTATCTGTATCTGTACCTGTACTCGTAGTGGGCGGGGCCTAAACCGGAAGTGGGCATGGTTTAACCTGAAATGGCTGGGGCTTAAATCAGTACATTATTTTAAGTCTGAAATTGATATGGATTCAAAAGAAGTTGCTACATTTATTGTTTATTTGAAAACTATTTACAGAACAGCCTCAAAATTGAGATTCAAATCAATGTTTTTGAACATATTCTTAAGTGTATAAATGAATATTTCCAGAACAGCCTCAGAATTGAGATTCAATGTTTTTTGATCACAGTAGTAAAGGAACTATTTATAGAACAAGTTTTTTTTTATAAACTCAGAACATGAATATTCTTAAGTGTATAAATGAATAATACAACAGCCTCAGAACTGACATTCATTGTTGTAGGAAATTATGAACTACTAAGTCTGCATGAACAAGAGTCGTCATACTCAACACAACTTTCTCTTTTTTAATTTTATGATCAAACTGTGTTTTTTTTTCAATTGTTTATTTATTTTTTCTAACTAGCGTTCTTGGCATTTTTTTCCACACAAAGTTAAACAATATTGATTAAGGTGTGTGTGTGTGTGTGTGCATGTGTGTGTGACTGAGTGACTGTGTGAGAGGTTGTTCGACTGACCAATTTATATTTATGAACAGCATTGAGAAAGTGTCAGATGCTGCATGCAGCCATGTTCAATAAAAATATTAATATAGGCTACTTTGTGTGTTCAGCTACATGTGTACACACATGTAGCTGAAACGAGTATCCGGCTCAACCCTACTTGGAGGTATCTGAGTTGGAATCTCACACAGTGGAAATGTGTACTGTGGTCAGACAAATCAGTATTCTAGATCATTTTTTGGAAGAAATGGATGCCATGTACTCTGCACCAGAGACAAAAAGAACCAAATGCAAATGCACAAGCCAGGGTCTGGGTCTGAGCAGTGCTTGGCGGAGCAGATGAAAGATGGAAGAAGAGTTACACTGGAGGGGGTGTGTCCTGTAAGCAGTCAGTCGTGTGGTGTGAAGCACAAAACTCTGTCTGCTTTAAAAAAGAGGGAGGATTCCAAAACAAGTTAAAATTGTCAATAAAACTAAGATCATGGGCTCTGCAGTTGGACTGAAGCCATGTATGGAGAGCAAGTAGTCAAGAAAAGGATACTGATCCATGGCCTGGTATGGGAATAGGACCCAAGAGGAATACGGACTTCCCACAACTACCTAAAAAGCTAAGAAGACAAGTAAAATCCTTTCAGTCAGCTAGGAGGGAGAGTGAGCTGATCTAGCTGGCACAATGTGCCCAACGTGCCCAACCACCACTCTTTCTGGAAGACAGTAACGACTGCAGGAGCTCCGGGAGTTCCTACTGACTGTACCTGTAGCTGACAGCTCTAACTGCGTGCGATCACGTTTCAAAAACAGACGATGAGGAGGATCTATAGGGTGTGATCTTGGGTAGCAATCTTCCCGGCCCTGAGCCACGTTATCCGGCAGACAGTCTGACGTCCCGGCTGTCCGAGGAGGACTGGTTGCTGCCGCTGGGCGATGGAGACCTCCAGAGTGTCTGAGCACTTCTCCATCAGGAACTTGCTTGTTCTAGAAGTTATTGAGCAGGAAGTCATTTGCTGATTCCTTGTCAGAGCAGGTCCAGGCACCATTGTTCCCCAGCAATGGAGGGCCAGCTTCGCCAACAGGTGCTGGATCACAGGAGTGGGCAGCAACACACTCACCTGTTAGTGGATGGCCAAACCTCAACACGGCGGGACACTGAGCCACAAGAGCAGGAAACCACAGCAGCAGCAACCGCCGGCAAAAAGACATCCACAGGTGATGTGGACGCTGAGCCACCTGAACCAGGAACCGCACATTAAAAATCCCATTTTAGCTCATACAGACTATAACTCTTGAGACAGGAAGACACGCACCCAGGAGCACCGTACTGCTGTGGTCAGGAGGTCCCCGGGGGCAGGAACGCTCTCCAGGCTCACAGCTTCTTGTTGTCTCAGTAGAATTATGAATTTGACTGTAAACCTACAAAGTATTTAGGTTTTTATTTCTCTAAAAAACTCAGTAACTGTTTTATTATCTGGAAATTTAACATTTGCAAATTTCAGATTGTTACTTTTGCTGACATGCCAATGAATAAAATCATTTAAAGCCTGATTTTACAGAAAGGTTTTGCTGGGACACTGTGGACGGTGAGTGAAGCTGGAGCTCTTTGAGTTGTAAACAGCTGTCAGAGTGGTTCAGACGCTCGGCGCATGTCAGTGCTTTGAAAGCAGGAGCGTTTAACCTGTGGCTCAGCTGTGTTTGCCCGCGACACAACACCTCTCTGTGAACCTGAGCGCGCACAGATTTATATGTTTATCGCCTTGTCCTGGTCCTTGTACCGTGATGATTGTATATTTGTGTGTGTACCGGTGTGCCGAGTGGCGGTGGATTACATCACACCCCTGTGGTTTGCCAATTAGCCGTGTGACAGGCCAGGCGGCGGTAATGAGCTGCGAGAGCCGGGCTCTGCTTTCTGGCTTCACGGACTCTCCGTAAACCAGTTTGACTTTGGGTGTCTGTCAAAGCCAGCACGTATTTACACGTAACTCAAACAAGTGGGGGTCGGCTCCCCATGTGAGGTATTCTGGCTCCCACTGACAAGACCAAGGTTACCTCTTTACCGCGCAGAGCCCTGCCCAAGTCATGCTAATACCAAGAGGCCATGCTGATGGAAAAGGATAATAAAGCAATTTCTTTGTCAACAGTCGAACGCGGCTGATGGTGCGCTGCAGTGTTTGGGATAGAATGCACACTTCTTAAGTGCAATTTTTCCTCAGCTCTCGTCAGTGCTTACGCCCAAACCCCGTGCCCTGGAAAATAACTCAGATGAAGTGGTCCTGTTCTGGGCCCATCCATCCCGTCCTGCTCCGACTGATTTGTAGCTAAATCACGGCTGTCAGTATAGTAGCAACCCTGATTAAAGTTCAGGGGTTTAATAGATCATTTTAAATAACTCCCAAATTACTCCCCTCTCCCCAGCCGATCCACCTGGACCCCTGCCCTGGGTGCATGGCAGTTTTCAGCCATCGCGGGGCGAGCCAAGTCCAGCCTCGTGGTTCCTGCCTATTCCCCGAGGATGGTGCACTGCAGGCTGAGACCAACATTCTCAGCTGTGTTCAATCTGCTCTGAGACAAGCTGGCTATGAGAAAACACACACACACACACACACACACACACACACACACACACACACACACACACACACACACACACACACACACACACACACACACACACACACACACACACACACAGGAGGACAGACGTGGAAAATCCCGTACAGTTGGCGGACTTTGTTGGCCCAGTTCAACTGGAACACGTCCAGAAACACCCACAGGCTCCACCCCCCAGCTCGCCCAGCGACTGGAGTCCCTTCCAATTAATGGTGTTTAAGCATCCTAATCACACTTTAGCACATTAATCCCATTTTCGATCCAAAACACATTTGAAATGACCTGCATGTGGCCTGCTGACTTTTTTTTTTGACACTGCAAATCAGATGAAACCCAGATCCCCGGTTTAGTCTGCACTCTCACTGAACCT
Source organism: Thalassophryne amazonica (assembly GCF_902500255.1). Classification (NCBI taxonomy): domain Eukaryota; kingdom Metazoa; phylum Chordata; class Actinopteri; order Batrachoidiformes; family Batrachoididae; genus Thalassophryne; species Thalassophryne amazonica. The sequence goes on from NC_047121.1 coordinate 1,568,809, forward strand.
GGACCTACAATCCCCCACCTCAGAGGTCGAATTTATAGCATGATGTTGATGCCTTCACTCAAAATCTGTCCCTGCTGAATTGAACAATTACCTCGTCTGAGGTCATCAGGAAATGGCTCGCCATGTGAAACTGCATTTTTTGTTTCATTTCTGCCTGATTATGTTGTGACACTGACGTGGACACGTGGACGTCTGTGACGTCCTGGAGTCCCCACAGCCACCATGTCATGGAGGACAATCCATCTACCGCTCACACCGCTGCTCATGTTTTCATTTGACACCTCTGGAATCCGTGTGATCGGCATCATGTCGCTGTGCGTCACACAGCCCGGGCCGCCCGTCAGATGTGAGCACTTTGGTGGCGTGGCAGTACTGTTAGCGCCCCCAAAGGGCTGTGCAGTAAAATCACAGAGCAAACCTCTGGAGCAGCTCATGAATCCTGACAGCTGAGAAAAGCTGCTGGCGCACTAACTCAGGCAAACAAAGTGTCAGAAACAATGTTTCAGTGAGCGCTGCTCGGGACGCGCTGCAGAACCAAGTGTGACGGTCCAGGTACTGGCGGGCGCAAAGAAAACAAACAAAAGAGCCACTCATAGAAAACAAATGTGTGACATCACTGAGCCAGCTCAGCGTGTGGGGAGGTGATGTCATGGGAGCAACCCGCTGCCATGGTAACACACATGGAGACAGCTTTTACAGAATCATGTGTTCATTAGTCCCACTGTGATGACATGAGGAGCTGAGAAAACAGTCACCAGGAGGGCGGCGCACTGCCCAACCAACAGGGTGTGTCCTCAAAAACAGTGGCTCCCAAAATGGGCTGGGGGTGCACCCCCCTGCAGAAATGAGGCTCGGTTTGTTGCTTCAGCTGCACCACGTTTTATGATACAGTTAAAATACTGAACAAATCATCGACCTAATATGTGTACAGTAAAAAAAAAGAAGTGAGTCCTCACAGTTCATCAGGTCAGTGCTCAGCTCCGGCTTCTGTGCCACAAAACAGACAATCCTCCACAAGTCCACCTGGACAGGACTTCAGTCCATTGCAGGTTAGTTGTCTTTTTTACAGCTGAGTGGACTGAGACAACACAAGGACACAACCACGTAGCACGAGTTAGATTTGACTCCAGGTCTACATACGGGCAGGTGAGCTCCTGATCCAATCAGCTACCTGCTAATGTTTTTGTTGTGATGTAGTTTTTTTGTGTGTTTTGGTGATTTTTCAATGCTTTTTGGGCTGAAAACTATCTGCTGTATCTGGTATAAGGTGTGCTTGAGTCATTGTTGCCACTTTGGCAACTGTCACCACTTTAGTGACTTTTTGACCTTCCCCAGCAACTAAAAATCCTATCAAGCAACTTTCTGGTTGTGTGTTGTTTTAACAGGACAGAGCGGGTGCAGGAGTGAGAGAAAGATGAATTTATGAGTGACAGTGAATTTTATTGTGTTGCAGCCTTATTTCAAAATTAATTAAATTAATTTTATTCCTCAAAATTCTACACACAATACCCCATAATAACAATGTGAAAAAAGTGTTTTGAGATTTTTGTAAATTTATTAAAAATAACAAACTAAGAACTCACATGTCCATAAGTATTCACAGTCTTTGCCATGAAGCTCTAAACTGAACTCAGGTGCCTCCTTTTTCCACTGATCATCCTTGAGATGTTTCTACAGCTTAATTGGAGTCCACCTGGGGTAAATTCAGTTGATTGGACATGATTTGTAAAGACACACACCTGTCTACATATAAGGTCACACAGTTGACAGTCAGAGCACAAACCAAGCATGAAGTCAAAGGAATTGTCTGTAGACCTCCGAGACAGGATTGTCTGGAGGCACAAAAATGGGGAAGGGAACAGAAACATTTCTGCTGCTTTGAAGGTCCCAATGAGCACATTGGCCTCCATCATCTGTAAATGGAAGAAGTTCAGATCCACCAGGACTGTTCCTAGGGCTGGCCAACCGTCTCAACTGAATGATCGGGGGAGAAGGACCTTAGTCAGGGAGGTAACCAAGAACCTGATGGTCATTCTGTCAAAGCTCCAGCATTCCTCTGTGGAGAGAGGAGAACCTTCCAGAAGGACAACCATCTCTGCAGCAATCCACCAAACAGGACTGTATGGTAGAGTGTCCAGACAGAAGTCACTCCTTAGTAAAAGGCACATGACAGCCCACCTGGAGTTTGATAAAAGACACCTGAAGGACTTTCAGACCACAAGAAACAAAATTCTCTGGTCTGAGGAGACAAAGATTGAACTCTTAGGCATCATGTTTGGAGGAAACCAGGCACCATCCCTACACTAAAGCATGGTGGCGGCAGCATCATGCTGTGGGGATATTTTTCAGCAGCAGGAACTGGGAGACTAGTCAGGATTGAGGGAAAGATGAATGCAGTAATGTACAGAGACATCCTGGATGAAAACCTGTTCCAGAGCACTCTGGACCTCAGACTGGGGTGACTCCCTACCTAGCTGACCTAATTAAACCTTACGTACCGGCCCGGGCTTTGCGTTCTCATGTGCAGGACTACTTTGTGTCCCTAAGGTGAATAAGAAGCCTGTGGGTCACAGAGCTTTCTCTTATCGCGCCCCTGTTCTGTGGAATGATCTCCCTGCATCAATAAAACAGTCAGATTCTGTGGAGACTTTCAAGTCCAGACTTAAGATGCACTTATTTTCCCTTTCGTATGGCTAGCCTGCTGACATAGTATAGTTCTATGTTTTTTACTCTTTTAATTCATGTTATTAGTAATTGGAGCGTGCCGCGGCCTCAACTTTACCTAAATTCTGGGGCTTTTAGTGAAGTTTAGGGCTAGTGGCCGGCGATCACCTTAGTATTTCTTCTGTTTTTCTTGTTGTTTAATGTTGACAGATTGTACAGTATTTGTTGTCTTTCTGATGCCTGATTCTGTTTTTTTTTTTCTCTCTGTTTAAGGTGCAGCTCCATCCAGAGATGGGTGTGGTATTTGTGCTGGAGACCCTCCTGTCCTGTGCACCAACAGCATTTCCTCTATATCTGTTCTGTGAATTGTTCTGTAATTTGTGTCTGTATCATGGCCCAAGCAGAGGGTCACCCCTTTGAGTCTGGTCTGCTTGAGGTTTCTTCCTCAGAGGGAGTTTTTTCTTACCACTGTTGCTCTGGGGGTTGGTAAGGTTAGACCTTACTTGTGTGTAGCACCTTGAGGCAACTCTGTTGTGATTTGGCGCTATATAAATGAAAATAATTTGAAATTTGAAGAGGACCCAGAGACATGAACGTCACTGCTGAGTTAAGTGAATGTATCTGCAAGTTCAGCACCTTCACCACATACTGATGCACTTCTGATGGCTGAGTTCAGGAACTCATTTACAGCCTGGATCTTAGTCTTGATCCAGAACAATTACAAATCCAGACACTCTGTGTCCTCACTCAACTTCTCAAGTGTTACAATCAGGGTGTCCATCGTTTCCTCAAAGAGCACAGCATCCTACACAATGCTGTGCTCTTTGAGGAACTGTGAGGTCTTTTAAAGCGTGCAGTTTGTTGACTTGTTGTAACTTCCTTGTGTCATGGTCACGTTTTGGCTCCACTCCTGTTTTTGTGTCACTCTAATTCTGAGTGTAATGTTTATGTGTTATTTGGTGGAGTTTATCCATCATCCTCTATTACTGGCATTTCTCCTGTATTCATTGAAACTTCTAGGTTCTTGACCTCCACGTTCACGTGTCCACACACATCCGAGTATAACTGCTGTGCATTCTTTCCAAATGGCGTAAGGAGGACTTCTGTCTGCCGTGTTGTGGTGGGCCATGGAGGAGATAATTAGAGAGCCTGCTAGGCCTACTCAGATTAACGTAGGCTAAGATATATCAAATCATTGTCTTTCCCACTAATGTTAGTTAGTTCCATTACTGTACCAGAAGGACTGCAGCCAGTCTGCTTTGTGTAGGCCTGATCCCGTCAGATCTCAGAAGCTACACAGAGTTGGTCCTAATTAGATCTTTTATGAAGACCAGGGTCTGTGTTTCTCAAGGTAAAACTGGAGTTGTGTCAGGAGGGGCATCCATCGGGACAAATGAACACACCAACACTCATCTTCAACTGCTTATCCAAGATTGGGTCACAGGAGGCTGGAGTCTATCCCAGCAGTCACAGGGTGTGAGGCAGGTTCACCCTGGACAGGACGGCACTCTGTCACAGGCACACATACAGACAAACAAACACATTCACACCTACGGACAATTTAAAGTTTGCAGTCCATCTAACCTGCATGTCTTCAGATGTGGGAGGAAGCCGGAGCACCCGGCGGAAACCACACAAACACGGAGAGAACATGCAAACTCCACACAGAAAGGACACAGTTGGGAATCGAACCCATGACCTTCTGGCTGTGAGGTGACAGTGCTAACCCCTAACAACCAGCTGCTTTAAATGATATTCTGGTGATTGTGGTAGTTTTGGGGAAACTGGTGTAACTGGATGAGAACCAGTTTGTGCTTCAACTCTGCCACATTATTTCTTAAAGAGTTTTTTTATTTTTATTTTTTTATTTTTTACCACAGCTGGACTCTTCACCGTTTGAACCTGTAAATGTCAGATCCCGTCCCAAACACTCATGGGTTCAGGCTTCAAACAAGGTCACAAGGTCGCTCCACATATTAATGGAGGTTGACCATAAACAAGGCGAAATGTAAAATTATTAAGTGTGAATGAAGAGTGTGTTTATGGAAACTGATTTGGGTACTTATGGGGAGCAGTAGGCGGGGTTTCGTCAGCTTTAGGGGGGGTCATGCACTGATGGAGCGCGTGGTGGCGGAGTGGCAGGCTGACTCATTAGACTATATGAGTCACACTTACGTGTGGTTTTGGGTGTGGCTTCACTGCGGCGAGGCGGCAGAATGTGAAGGACGCCAAGCACTCCAGGATGGTGCTGCTACATTTGGAAATGAGGATCGACGGTTGTGAGCGCCACGTGGACTGTATGTATGTTTTATGTCTTTAACAAAACCTGAAGTGACTGTGGCGAACGCAGTCTGGACACCGGTTCTAGGCCGCAGCGAGTGTGTGTCCAGGCGGGGAGAGCTGGTGGACAGGTGGTGAGTCAGCCACACACACCCACACCTCCCCAACAACACGCACGTGAGACCCACTCACATATGAGGTCTGTGATGAAAAAAGCGGTCCTTTTTATTTTTTTCAAAAAATAAATGGATTTGATTCATATGTTTTTACGTCAGACATGCTTGAACCCTCGTGCGCATGCGTGAGTTTTTTCACGCGTCGGTGACGTCATTTGCCTGTGGGCAGGCCTTGAGTGAGGAGTGCTCCACCCCGCCCGTCGGAATCTCTTTGTCTGAATAGCCGCTGCGGACGGCACGCGTTGCTTTATCAAAATTTTTTCTGGACCTGTGAGGAATATCCGAGTGGACACTATTCGAGAAATTAAGCTGGTTTTTGGTGAAAAGATGAGAGATTATGGGGTGTTTCTGTCGCTGTAAGGACTTCCCACGGAGCAGACGTCGCGCAGCTCTTCCAGGCGCCGTCGTCGGCCTGTTTCGACCTGAAAACATCCTAATTTAAGGCTTAATTCACCCAGGACATCGTGAGAGAACAGAGAAGATTCAGAAGAGGTCGGCATGAGGACTTTATGCGGACATTCCACTGTTTAAGGACATTTTGTAATGAAAGATGTGCGCGCAAATTCGCCGAGTCGTTTCCGTGACAACTCGGCGAATTTGTGTGCGCCGCAACAGGAAAAACACCTCCGTGTTGAAAACCATTTGTAAAATTCAGGCGGCTTTTGATAGCTTTTAACAAGTGAGTAACTGAGAAATTGTTTAACAGCTTGGGCATGTTCCAACTTGCCCGTTAAGGTTTCCAACGGAGGTGTTTTTCCTGTCGCGACCCCCCGCGGTCGGGTCCAGCCCGACATGCGACTCTGCCCGCACGTTCTTTCATTACAAAATGTCCATTAACAATGTAATGTCTGAATAAACTCCTCATGCCGACTTCTTCTTAAAGTTCTCTGTTCTCTGACGACTTACTGCATCAACAGAGCCTGAAATGTGGAAGTTTTCAACTTGAAACGGCGAGACGCTGCCGCCTCGAAGCGCAGATCGCCGTCAGGCGCCGTGGACCGTCCTTAAAGCGACACTACCAGACCAAAATCTCTCATCAGCCGTTAAAATTTTTACCGAAAACCAGCTGAATTTATCGAATGGTGTCCACTCAGTTGTGCCTTACAGTTTAAAAAAATTTGATCAAACAAAGCAGCAGTCTCTGAGCCATTCCTAAACAATGAAAAAAATCGACGAGCGGGTGGACGACTCCTCACTCAAAGACTGCCCACAGGCGAATGACGTAACCGACAGGCGTGAAAAAACTCTCGCATGCCCACGAGGGTTCAAGCATGTCTGATGTAATCACATGTGATTCAAATCCATATGGTTTTTGAAAAAAATAATAAGGTCGAATACTTTTATCACAGACCTCGTACACTGCAGTCAAAGTTTTGTGAATTGTTTCTGTGAATTGTTCTGTAATTTGTGTCTGTATCATGGCTCAAGCAGAGGGTCACCCCTTTGAGTCTGGTCTGCTTGAGGTTTCTTCCTCAGAGGGAGTTTTTTCTTACCACTGTTGCTCTAGGGGTTGGTAAGGTTAGACCTTACTGTGTTAAGCGCCTTGAGGTGACGTCGTTGTGATTTGGCGCCATATAAATGAAAATAAATTGAATTGAAAGTTTGGACAGACGTTCTGATTTAACTGAATGGGACAGTGTGTCCAAAGTTTGACTGTGTTGCAGGTGAAGAGCAGGTCAGTGCCACATCGGTCACCACGTGCACGGACACACTTCAGCTTACAGGCTGTAACTGATATTTGTGCACACGTTTCCTCTGCACATTATCACATATTCCCACGTTTTCTTTTTCCACCAAACCACTAGTGGGCGATATGCTTACCAGTACCAAGTTCTTGTGAAAACGGCAGCGAGTTGGTTCCACCAGATTTGACTCACCGATGTCAGAATTAACCCGCTGAAGTTAACTTCAAATCAAATCAAATCAAATCAAATCAATTTTATTTATATAGCGCCAAATCACAACAAAAAATTGCCCCAAGGTGCTTTATATTGTAAGGCAAGGCCATACAATAATTACGGAAAAACCCCAACGGTCAAAACAACCCCCTGTGAGCAAGCACTTGGCGACAGTGGGAAGGAAAAACTCCCTTTTAACAGGAAGAAACCTCCAGCAGAACCAGGCTCAGGGAGGGGCAGTCTTCTGCTGGGACTGGTTGGGGCTGAGGGAGAGAACCAGGAAAAAGACATGCTGTGGAGGGGAGCAGAGATCGATCACTAATGATTAAATGCAGAGTGGTGCATACAGAGCAAAAAGAGAAAGAAACACTCAGTGCATCATGGGAACCCCCCAGCAGTCTAAGTCTATAGCAGCATAACTAAGGGATGGTTCAGGGTCACCTGATCCAGCCCTAACTATAAGCAGTCTATAGCAGTCTAAGTCTTCAGCAGGTATATACTGTGTACTGTGTACTATGTACTAGATACTTTGTAGTATATACTTCATTCTGCTTGGGACTCTGACGAGGGCGGTCGCATCTCCTCCACTCTCCCTTATCTCTGTTCTCTGCTTTAACCTTTAAGTCCCTACTTCACCAGACTGTGAATTCCTCACATTATTTTGGATTCTGGATCTATTGGACTACTATTGGATTAACCATGGAATTGATCAGCTGGTCTTTGAACGCTATTGACACTATTTTTTCTACAAGAAGGTCAGGACCGGGGGATCCTACCTGCCCAGATGGAACGTATCCTGCGGGCTATGTCCTTGACTCCTGGGGGTCTTGGCGTGTTGCATGCTTGGCACCTTTCTCCATTGAGGACATTGAGGATTTATTCATTTTTGGTCTTATGGTAGCAGGGCTGGTACTTTTTGGCTTATGTGCTGCCCTGATCTACCGGAAAATTGACAAGACGGTGGCATCAAGAACCATGGCCCCTTGGCAAGGCAGTGCATTCTCAGACTGCGATGACTCTTGAAGTCAGATGCAAATTGGATGACATCTTGGAGCAGATGTGTGCCTTGCAGTTGATGCTGAAGATTTCAGAGGCTGGTGAATATTCTTAATTCATAATTGGGATTTGGTTGTGCAAGTGGAACTGTTAAAAAGTGATTTCACTGCTGTAACCATAACATTACAGGCTTATCAAGCCTGAAGGTCAAATTGTCTGACTGTTTTTCCTCCAGAGGGATTTGTTTCAGCCTGTGGAACATTGGCTGTTTCTTATCTCATCTCACAAAGACAATAAACTGCTTTTCACAGGACTGAAGCATGTTCCATTTCCCCCACCCCCTCCTATCCCCCATCAACACCCCCCCTTTCCGGCACCTACTACGTCACTCCTTCCCCCTTCAGCGGGGGTGGTGCAGTTTTTGCTGCAGCCTCCGTTCTTCCCCCCAAGCTGACGGCGGTGCATCTCAGGGTTGCTGCGTGGCCTTCACCCACTTGCCTCAATTCAGATAACGGACTTCTTCAAACTTAGTGCACATAAACAATGTCAAAAGTGTATGTGCTGTTTTTAATTCTGATGTGTGCCATTATTACGGCAAACAAGTAATAATTGTGGACTAACTGCTGTCTGAGGTAACTGGAGTGTAAACGTAATTTCTCCACTGTGAGATCAATAAAGTATATCTAATCTAATCTAATTAATCTAATCTATATACTGTGTACTGTATACTGTGTACTAGATACTTTGAACTATATACTGTGTACTATATACTGTATACTGGGTACTGTTACAGTGCATCTGCTCAGGAAAAGGACACCGGGCTCCTTTCTGTGATATTTTTCTTCTCCATCTTTGGAGGGTGATTGTCTCGAGTTTGTGACTCTCTGCTGCACTGAGAGCAACACAGAGGTCCACAACTCAAGTCAGGACCAATCAGATATGACCGCTGCATAAATCCACCATCAAATGCTACATTTTTTTTTTATTTTGTTTGTTTCATTTTGTTTGCGGCTCCGTGTGTGCGCCACCACACTGCTGTGACATCACACTGCCAACTTCGGAGATCCTGGTGGAGTTTCCGACCTGGAATTCTGACTTGAACGGACTTTCTGTTGCACTTTCAGAGTCAGAGCTCTTTTTAAAATTTATTTTGCATTTACATCAAATGCAGCGTCAGTCTTGGGTGTCAGTTTGGACACAGGGTGGAAGGAGGACACGGTCTGGTGTTGCAAGAACATTATCATTTTTCTTGCAGCATCCACCTCAAAGCAGAGAGACATTAAATGTGATCCAGAAACAAAAAATAAATAAACAAATAAAATAAAATAAAAATCCTAATCCACAATGTACAGGAATACTACTTAAATGTCTCATTCATGCTGAAACTATGTCCACAATGCAGATCAAGAATAAATTCAATTCCACACATGAAAGTCATCAGTCTATAGTTGGAGCTGTTACAAAAACCTGGATTATATCACATGATCATCCTGTTAAAAAATCAGCGTGGTGCCATCTGCTGTCAATATGTGGTGATGCATTTAGGTCCACAACGTGAGGAAAATGTGGGGACAATGTGAAGACAACGTGAACACAACTATCAAACGTGAGGCACTTCTACTTACGAAGCTGCTGTTAATGAGACTCAGGCCACCAATCAGATCAGGGAAACAAGCTGTACAGAACACAAGACCCCTGAACGCACACTACCGACACGCTGTCCACCTGCTGCTCGCGCAGCAGTGTCTTACACTTACTCGGTACACACACTACCAGGCAACACTTTGGACACACTTTCCCAATCAACTAAAGGGGACAGTGTGTCCAACGTTTTGACCGGTGCAGTATATGAACCAGTCTTGCTCACCTTTGGTCATGAACAGTCTCCATAGAAAAACAAGTTCAGTTTTGGTCGTGATCACAAGAGGTCACTCTGGATTGGTCTGGTAAGTGTCATCTCCCAGTGTGGTGTCAAGTAGCGATGTCCTCGATAACCTTAACCACAATAAAGCACATCATGTTACAGTCACTGTGGTCTTCAACAATGAGGAACCTGTGTCCTGGATCATGCACATGGTTATGGCCCTGGGTTAAGATCTGTGATGACGACAGCTTTACTACAATATCAATTAAAGCAGCAAGCAAGATCTTGATTGGCTTTGTTGGCCTCATTTTGCACATTATAAGCTTTTATTAACCAGTCAGTGTCATTTTTCATGTATTATTGCTTCTGCCTCGCTGCCTGACTTCCCAATACTGGCATACTTTGAGGAGGTGCCTGAAGATGTAAGATGGGGCCTCCTCCACAGTCTGAGTGTGTGTGTCTGTGTGTGTGTGTGTGTGTGAGTGGGGGGGGGAGCACTTTAGGAGGAGACAGAAGACTAGACCAGGCTGGTTTCATTCATGACACATGAAAAGTGGGGCAAATTCATCATGATGGGGGAAGTCCTAGACAGACAGCAGAGGGACCGATAACCTTGGACGTTAGGCAAGGGAAAAATAAAATGAGGTGCAAATTTCTTATCTGTTTTATTTTGATGGTTTCTTTTTGTTTCAGTTCTTCTCCCACACTTGCATCTCGTTATAATTGCCCCTGCTCATTTTCTTCTATTTCCCCATATATTTAAACTTCAACCTGCATCCAAATACTTACTATGGACTTCACACCAGGTAGTGTATACTAGCCAACCCTTACTGTAGTCTGGTTGTACAGAGAGAGTGTCAGTTGCTGTGGTAGACCATCGCCTTGTCAGTGAGCGTAGCATGAGCCTCAGACTCAAATATTCACCAGGTGTTGTATCTGTTGTCTACATCTTCACTGACTTTTGTTGCCATTGTAGCTTTGTTCCTGCAGCTGGCACTTCATCAAGATTGTTCAACTGTAGAAAAATTTGAACAAATGCTGCTGAAAACCTGAACTCGTCCATGTTTTGTTTTTTTTTGTCATCATTCTTGACTGTTTCTTATCATTTGCTTAGTTTTAGTAATGTTAGCATTTAGTTTGACTTTGTTCAACCAGCTGAATGTTTTCATACAGTGCAGAAGCTGGTTTGCAAGCGCTGCGGTGGAGAGATACAGCTCCTCCGCAGCGGTGCTGGTGTGCGGTGTGGTGCTTCTGCCGCTGTGTGTGATGTGTGGCTGCTGTCACGCCTGGTCAGGAAGAATGCCAGGAAGAATTTGTCGGCCTCCTCCGCCAGTACACGGCAGTCCGTGATCGTGGTGTTGTTCCAGCGCTGCGCGCACCTGAGGACAGAGTTACTGCACAAAAAGTCTGGCCGGTGTGCAGCATTCTGTCCATGAACTTTGAAGGGCTTGCTGTCCTCCAACCCGTGCAGAGAGAAGAGCCTGCTGGCCCTTTCAGTTCAAACCTTTGAGGAGGTGATCCTTGGACGTTGCATTTGTTCATAGCTCGCCCAGCTCCACCCTCCAGTCACATAATAATATTTTGTGTCATCTGCAGTGATCTCTCAGAGCAAACTGCACCTTGGTTTGTGCAAACCAGGTGGCAGTTTACAGAAGCGTGACTTTGAGCATCAAGTGTGGAAAAAGTTCCAGCAGCAGCGAACATTCACATGTGAACAGGTTTGATCCACACAGCCCGCAGCATGTGTGTGTGCATGAGCCAGCTGGGATCCATCTGTTAAAACACAGATCAGAAAACATGGTTACATTCTTTCAATTCATAAAATGGATTTCTTTTAAAATCCAGAGAACAGAAACAGCAGGTATAAAAAAGAGCAGGCAGACAGACAGCTCTCTCGCTCTCTCTCTCTCTCTCTCTCTCTCTCACACACACACGTGATGACACAGGAAAAATGCAGAGTATGCGCGCATTTCAGGCGTACTCTAAATGAGGTGGTTTTTTTTGTTTGTTTTTGTTTAGTAAAAATGAGGCGTCTTATGAATGTTGAGCAAATGCTTCAGTTTTTTATTTTAAATTGGACCAAGACAGAGGGCGCACCATGTCGTCAGTCTGAACCAGACAGTGAGGATTCTGATGATGAAGGAGATGATCCCTCTGTTCTTCTGGATGAGTAACCAGAGCAGGTGGATCCACCAAGATGATCAACGTGAGCTTTGGTTTTCATTTTGTTCTTCTTTCATTCCTATTGTGCTCTTGAGTCACAGGCTATTCGGTGATGGGAAAAGTCAAAAGCTCATTCGTCCACCTTTTCTCAATTTGTGACTTTTTTAACTTTTTTCCCTTTGTTCAGGAATCGTCATATGCCATGGGACTGGCCTTTAATGTGACCACTGGCACTGACATGGCTGTTTATGTGAACTGCACTGGACTGCATGGATCTGGTAACCATGGTGAAAATGCCTCAGTGTTCTTTGACTTTGAAAAAAGTCAAGGGCTATGAGCTTCTGAATCCTAGCCTCAAAGTTCAGATGTAGGAGGTTTTGTGAAGCTGACTGACTAAGTCCTTGTTGGAAGAGCTGCAGAACTGTGGGAGCTATAGAAGTGCATCGTTTGTGTATTAAGACCACATCTTTTTGTGGCTTCCCTGAGGATTCAGTTGAAGTCTTGTAGACTATAGCGTGTTCAGAGCCCAAGAATAATCTGGCCAGACTTCAAAATTCAGAAACTTCCATTTCTTAGGAATTTGCATGCAATATGGCTGTAGGACTTGCAGACATGGACACAACTTGTGGGAGTTCTTCACCAGTTACACCTTGAAAGTTTCGTAGTGCATGACGTGATGGAAATTGTATGATGTGCAGGGAGCTAAGGAGGCAGGCTGCGATGGTCCTGAGAATGGACAACAAGGTATTTGTTAGAGGAATCTGTCATCAGCTGCCACACCACCTGTAGTTTAATGAGCCTTGATCTGCTTACAGAGGAATCAATGCATTTTGCTCCTCCAAACCTACACCTCGTCACACTGCAGTTATGGTGGAAGATAGTTCATTCCTGACAGATGTCTATACTGTACTGTCATGGTGGATCAGCTATGTTGAGTAGTTGTATCAAGCTGATCCTCCTGCTGAGATATTAGACTTTGTCAGTGCCAGGATTCATGTGCTGGACTCTCCATTCACTTGTAAACCACCAAATGTTGGTGAGATGAAAAGACACAAAACAGATGAAGGAAGGGGAAGGCCCTGGGATCTGTGGTATCAGAACCAAACTCCTACAGGCGGGTGGGGGTACATTGCAAACAATCTTTTTTTTTTCATTCTGACAGATAGGTATTGTTCATATGGAATGGAAGAAAGGTCTTGTCTTAATCTGCAATGGAAAGGGTGATCATATGGAATGGAACAACTATAACTGAAGAATTACACAGAGGTCAAAATTAAAAAATGCTCCAATCATATTGAAAACTACACCACATTATTTGCTTGATCATAAAGATTCCAAAAAGGTATAGTTTGGACAATCTGTGACTGAATGTTATGGAGTTATGAGGTAAAAGCAGCAAGAATGGTGACAAAGGTCAGTTTAAGTTTGTACAGGGGTCAAAAGTTAAAGTTGCTCCATTAATTTTGCTTCAGCTGTATTTGTGCTGAATTTGATGCTTGTATGATCATTTGAAGGATTGTTTCAGTTATCTGCTGCACTAATAAGCCAACAGAGCATGAACCAGCTGCTGTCTGTTGGCTTAAACATGTGTATATAAGCCAACCCGAATTAAAGGAGAAATGCTGCTTTTAACAACCTGGACCTCTGACATAAAATACGGTCATCTACTCACCAATATAAGTTTGGTGTGATTAGAAGTTCATAGTTCACACGATGTGTTCAGTTCAAATCTGAAGTAAACATTTTTCTTCTTCTAAGGTGGATTAGAACTTTTTGTGGTACACAGCACCAGCTACTGGACAGGAGGAACCTAGCAGTCAATGTGACTCACTGATTTGAAAATGCAGCTCCTTCAACCAGACGTGTGGTGCCGTGACATGTCAATCATCTGTGTCCAATCAGATTTCAGGGGAGTCCAGTGAAACCCCGGCCTCCGCTCTAGCTCCACCCATGCCAGGAACTGTTCAACATTTGACATTTCCTGTTTCACTGTGACTGAAAACTTGGCACTTCCTTTTTGAGTGTGAGCTTGCCACTGAGTTCCCATGAGATTCCATGGGATCTCGTCTGTCAATCCAGGAAGTGTTTGACATTTGAACATTTCCTGTTTTACTGTGGATTTGAATTTTGGCACTTCCTGTTTAGGATGCCCTGTACCATGACTGAGCTTTGTGCCGCTGCGCTACGCTTCACTCGTATGAAATACAGCTGTCTGATGACAGCTTGACTCTACTGCCTCTACTGGTGGTTGGCTCTCACTGTGGTATTGTATCACTTCCTGTTCCGGAGCACAGCGGTGCTTTGCTGTATCTGTTAGCTGTTTAATCTGCACAGTTAGATTGATCTAGTTAACTACACTCAACAAAAATATAAACGCAACACTTTTGGTTTTGCTCCCATTTTGTATGAGATGAACTCAAAGATCTAAAACTTTTTCCACATACACAATATCACCATTTCCCTCAAATATTGTTCACAAACCAGTCTAAATCTGTGATAGTGAGCACTTCTCCTTTGCTGAGATAATCCATCCCACCTCACAGGTGTGCCATATCAAGATGCTGATTAGACACCATGATTAGTGCACAGGTGTGCCTTAGACTGTCCACAATAAAAGGCCACTCTGAAAGGTGCAGTTTTGTTTTATTGGGGGGGATACCAGTCAGTATCTGGTGTGACCACCATTTGCCTCATGCAGTGCAACACATCTCCTTCACATAGAGTTGATCAGGTTGTCAATTGTGGCCTGTGGAATGTTGGTCCACTCCTCTTCAATGGCTGTGCGAAGTTGCTGGATATTGGCAGGAACTGGTACACGCTGTCGTATACGCCGGTCCAGAGCATCCCAAACATGCTCAATGGGTGACATGTCCGGTGAGTATGCCGGCCATGCAAGAACTGGGACATTTTCAGCTTCCAAGAATTGTGTACAGATCCTTGCAACATGGGGCCGTGCATTATCCTGCTGCAACATGAGGTGATGTTCTTGGATGTTGGCACAACAATGGGCCTCAGGATCTCGTCACGGTATCTCTGTGCATTCAAAATGCCATCAATAAAATGCACCTGTATTCTTTGTCCATAACATTGTGCCAAAATGCAGCTCTTTTTAATCAGATGTTCGGTGACGTGACATGTGTCCAATCAGATTTCAGGGGAGTCCAACACAATCCTGGGGTCCGCTCTAGCTCCACTCATGTCAAGAAGTGTTCAACATTTGACATTTCCTGTTTCACTCAAAATTTGGCACTTCCTGTTTGGGACTCAGTGTACCATGAGTGAGCTTTGCGCTGCTTTGCTCATATAATTTAAGGAAAGACTGCAGCTGAAGCAATCTGGAGTATTCAAAGCTTTGAATCAAAGTTTTGAAATGAAGCTTGTCTTGCAGGGTAAATTCAAAACAAGAAGTGTGTGGTTATCAGCATGCAGCTGAACAACCTCAACAGCTTTATCAACAGTGACTTTTAAAGTATTACAATGGTACAAATACATCGGATGCGCTCCAAAAGAGACGAACAGTGTCACAATAATACACTGTGAATGGCCGCCTCAACAGTGTTTATATGACGTGATACTGTGAGTGAGTGAGACAGAGTTAGTAAAGTTACAGGTTGCTGTATTTGCCTAGAAATATACACTCAGTTGCCAGTTTATTAGGCACACCTTGTGAAATGCAGCCCTGCAGTAAATCTCCTTCATGAAGACCTGAAGGTGAGCCCTCTTAAAAATCAACCAGCTGCCTCTGATTCCACAAAGTCCACACAAACATTTGAGTCAGTGCCTCAAAACAACAACACAGGTTTAGTCTCCACCACACTGTGGAACCACCGTGGGTCCTGGATAGCAACCACCCAGTCAGAGACCAGCTCTATCCCCACGTCTCGAAGGCTGAAACAAAGCAAACAAGTGGCACAGTTTCACAAAGGCAATATTTGCTGCATTTTGCGGTGACATTGTCATCTTAACAACACGTGGCCACACATTTTAAAGACACCCATTTGCTTGACTCTTTACCCGTGTTTGAGGGGATCTGATCCCATGTTGCAGGGTCATTTTAAATGAATGATGTCAAACGTTCTGCACTTTCTCAGCTCTGACGGTGAAATATGTTTGAGCTGAAAAAGGCTCTAAGCGGCTCCATTTTCCCACTCAGTGGTGTGCACATGCTCTGAGAATGACTCTTTGTTTCCTCCTTTTTCCACAGCCGCCACTTAAAGCTGTGCAGAATAAATAAGTCGGCAACACCAGGAAACGCCAGCGAGACGGAGTGTGTTCTCTGGAGCCGTGCCACCGCTTGCTTGTCAGTGTGAACGTAAGGAGGCCGCAAGTGTGAGCAATCACTGGAAATTATACGCTTTTAGAGGGATTTGATATAAAGATATTAAGCTGGTCTGAGATGTTTGGCAAACCAAATCGATGGGAATTATATTCATGGATGTGATACGCACCACAACTGTGGCTTTTCCTCAATTTGATCATCGTGCATATTTTCCAACTCTTTATGAACGTATGAAGTGGATGTGAGCAGATTGGTGTAATAGGATAAATGCGTGTGTGGAGTGGGTTCAGGCCCGGTGAGGGCACCGCGTGCTAGGTGGGATGGAAACTCGACTCTTCGGCTCGTCTCCATTTCCCAGCGCCTGCGCTTGACTTGTAGCGTCATTGGAAACTTAAGAAAGCCGCTAAGAGAGGATGGTTAGGATGAGCCGGGTCCTCGTTCCTTCATTTTCAGCATGGCTTGTTTTTTAGACTTGTATGGTGAGTAAAAATGATGGGCGCTGCATTTAGCATGTACGATGCTACGGTTCAGTCTACCATCAATTCTGAGTGTGGCCAATTGCAGTCGGCACTCAGCCACGTAATCAGGTCCAAACTTCAAGCTCGGTTTAGTTCAGCATCCGACATGGTTACCCTGAGACACAATGGTGTTATGACAATACACCGCTGTTTGTCAGGTCAAGATCTGGCAGTGATGGTGTGTGTGTGTGTGTGTGTGTGTGTGTCTGTGAGATCACTGCACAGATGGAGAGATCATCTGCTCCCGTCGGCTGATTGGGAAGGACCAAACCCAACACTGATATTTAATAGGCCTCCGTAAAGAACTGTTTCCTGTCTGCCAAAGTGCTGATGAATATGCTCAGTTTGGCTCAGATTCACCTGGACTTTCTGTCCTGTATTACTCAAATAAAGATGACCAATAATGCACAAACCATAGACACATGAGGGCACTTCAAAAAGTTCTCACCCTCACCTGATGTGGGGAACAATTCACCAATATAACAGAAATGTAATAGAAAGGACGACAGAAGTGGCTGGTGGTGTTGATCTTAAAGACGGTGCACCTTCACTACTTCACGAAGGAGAAGTTATGTTTCATGAGGTGTACCTAATAAATTGGCAACCGAGTGTATACATGTAGTCAAATACAGTAACCTCCCTAACTTTCTCTCACTCTCTCTCTCTCTCTCTCTCTCTCTCTCTCTCTCTCTCTCTCTCTCTCTCTCTCTCTCACACACACACACACACACACACACACACACACACACACACACACACACACACACACACACACACACACACACACACACACACATGCCATCGACTGATAATAATGTATAAAATGTGTTGAGGCGGCTGTTCACAGTGTGTTATTATGACTGTTAGTCTCTACAGGACTAATGTCTGATGTATTTGAAAGCTTGAAATTCTTTAAAACTCACCTTTTTGTGAAACTGTTGACATTTCAGATCAAATGGATTGATTTGCATAGTACCAAATCACAACATAAGGTGCACCCGTAAGGTGCAGAGGTGGGACGAAGTCACTGTCAAGTCATTCTCAAGTCATGAATCGGCAAGTCTCAAGTCAGCTTGTAAACAATCAGTGGTCATTATGACTTGAGACTTGACTTGGGACTTGAATTGAGACTTGCCGATTCATCACTTGAGAGTGACTTGCTGGTAAGGTGTAGCCTCACCAACCCCCCTGAGCAAGTAGGTACTCTGAGGAAGAAACCTCAAGCAGACCAGACTCAGAGGGGTGACCCACTGCAGAGGGCAAACTACCAATGTTAAAGATCAAATAATCAAAGTATAAACAAACATACAAAACACAAGTCCAACTGTAACTCATAAATGTCCACATCAGCATCCTTAGGGCAGGAGTCACAGGTCAGGGCTCAAGCAGGGGTCCAGCAGATTGCACTAAATTCAGAGGTGATGGTCTAGTGGTTAAGCAGTGGGCTTGAGACTAGAGGATCCTTGGTTCAAACCCCCGTCTGACCACAAAGTCACTAAGGGCTCTTGGGCAAAGCCCCTAATCCCCACGTTTCTCCCAGTATGTTGTGAGCGCCTTACATGGCAGCACCCTGACATCAGTGTGTGAGTGTGTGTGTGAATGAGTGAATGTGAGGCAAAACTGTCAAGAGCTTTGAGCTTCTGATATAGATGGAAAAGCGCTATATAAATGCAGTCCATTTACCATTTACCAAAACTTGACATGTCTATTGTGGCAGCAGAACCTCAAACCAAGAAGAGAGTAAAATCAATTGGTCAGAACTAACAGCACCTAAAGCATTAGTTGCCAGCGATAAATCCACAGAGAAGCGCAGTGGTCAATACAGTCATCACCTGCAGCTAACCCTTAGCTTCAAAAACACCTGGAATTTAGATAGACTGAGGCTGAGACATGCTCGGTTGTTAATATCACAATTAAGAAGGAGAAGGAAAAAGTTTGATGTTGTTTGGCTGCATGTTGCTATAACCACCTGCTTCTTGTTTGGAATTCAGCCTGAAAGACCAGCTTTGACTGATCTAAAGCTTAGATTGAAAGATTTGATAACTCCAGAGTGCTTCAGCTGCAATCTTTGCTTGAAATATGTGATATCTCACCTTCATGTCTGATGTTAATATAACGAAGGCAAAGCGACGTAGGTTGATGTAAATATATCATGTCGACTGTATGAGATACACCAGAGTTCAAATTGCTGGAAATGAAGGTACTTTAAATAGACTGACATGATTTGTTCATGATAAACTATTGTAGGCTTTAATGGTAAATACATGTGGGTTTATTAAAGGTAGTCATGAAAATATCATCACTAAGTTGGTCAGACCTCCTGAGTTGAGCAGACCTCCTGAGTTGGTGAGACCTCCTGAGATAGTGAGACTTCCTGAGTTAGTCAGACATCCTGAGTTAGTCAGACCTCCTGAGTTGAGCAGACCTCCTGAGTTGGTGAGACCTCCTGAGATGGTGAGACTTCCTGAGTTAGTCAGACATCCTGAGTTAGTCAGACCTCCTGAGTTGGTCAGACCTCCTGAGTTGAGCGGACCTTCTGAGTTGGTCAGACCTCCTGAGTTGAGCGGACCTTCTGAGTTGGTCAGACCTCCTTAGTTGGTCAGACCTCCTGAGTTGGTCAGACCTCCTGAGTTGAGCAGACCTTCTGAGTTGGTCAGACCTCCTGAGTTGAGCAGACCTTCTGAGTTGGTCAGACCTCCTGAGATGGTCAGACCTCCTGAGTTGGGCAGACCTCCTGAGTTGGTGAGACCTCCTGAGATGGTGAGACTTCCTGAATTAGTCAGACCTCCTGAGTTAGTCAGACCTCCTGAGTTGAGCAGACCTCCTGAGTTGGTGAGACCTCCTGAGATGGTGAAACTTCCCGAGTTAGTCAGACCTCCTGAGTTAGTCAGACCTCCTGAGTTGGTCAGACCTCCTGAGTTGAGCAGACCTTCTGAGTTGGTCAGACCTCCTTAGTTGGTCAGACCTCCTGAGTTGAGCAGACCTTCTGAGTTGGTCAGACCTCCTTAGATGGTCAGACCTCCTGAGTTGGGCAGACCTCCTGAGTTGGTGAGACCTCCTGAGATGGTGAGACTTTGTGAATTAGTCAGACCTCCTGAGTTAGTCAGACCTCCTGAGTTGGTCAGACCTCCTGAGTTGGTCAGACCTCCTGAGTTGGTCAGACCTTCGGAGTTAGTCAGACCTCCTGAGATGGGCAGACCTGCTGAGTTGGTCAGACCTCCTGAGTTGGTCAGACCTTCGGAGTTAGTCAGACCTCCTGAGATGGGCAGACCTGCTGAGTTGGTCAGACCTGCTGAGTTGGTCAGACCTCCTGAGTTGGTCAGACCTCCTGAGTTGGGCAGAACTCCTGAGTTGAGCAGACTTCCTGAGTTGGGCAGACTTTCATCACCAGAATCTTCCATCACATCGAGTGGTAAGGTTTTAACGTCTTTGTGCTCAGAAATGTTCCTGTGAAACTTTGAACTCTTGTGCCATTTTGAATTCTATGTTTTTTTGTTTGCTTGTTTTTTGTCAAACTAAAACACTGTACTTCCTGGTTTAGGTATTTTCTTTGAATTCAGTTTTTTTTCTTTCTTTCTAACCCACAGTGGATTAAGTGGATGTTTTTTCCTCCTCTGCATTGGATGATCACTGTCACTCCTTTGTGGATTTTTTTTTTGTATTCTTCATCGCACTGTCTAACTTGGACCTCTGATTCCGTGCAGTCTGAAGCTGGTTATATCTCACCTCCTCGTGTCCTGTCTTCCGGTGCTGTGGCTCCTCGGCACCTCCTCCTGTTTTCTGTTTGACCATCATTCCTTGTGCACAATTCTCATTCATCCCCATCATGCTTAAAGTAAAATCTTGTTACTCCCTTTAACCCATCACAGCTCTCTGCTTTTGGGTCCTACCACTCAGTTCCTTGGTGAACCATAACAACACTCTGGATGGGCCATTGGAGAACAGGTCATTTATTTTCTTGGCCTCTTCACCTGAGTAGCCAGAGCTGTGATCGTTTGTTTGTCAGTTTCCAGAGCTTCACTTACGGACATCTTATTGTACTTTTTTGCTTTCCAGGACCTGTCTCTCATGATGCCCTTCTGTACCTCTCAGAGTCAGCAAACATCCTTCTGGGCATTCAGGTGGTAGGCTTCCAAGATTCTTCAACATAGAGGGCTCTCAATTTCAATTCAGTTTCAATTTATTTAGTTTACTTAGTGCCAAATCACAATAAAGTTGCCTCAAGGTGCTTCACACAAGAAAGGTCTAACCTTATCAACCCCCAGAGCAAGAACTCAGGCAACAGTGGTAAGAAAAAACTCCCTCTGATTAATTGAGGAAGAAACTTCAAGCAGACCAGACTCAAAGGGATGACCCTCTACTTGGGCCATGATAAAAAAAAAAATCAAATCAATTTTATTTATATAGCGCCAAATCACAACAAACAGTTGCCCCAAGGTGCTTTATATTGTAAGGCAAAGCCATAGAATAATTACGTAAAAACCCCAACGGTCAAAACGACCCCCTGTGAGCAAGCACTTGGCGACAGTGGGAAGGAAAAACTCCCTTTTAACAGGAAGAAACCTCCAGCAGAACCAGGCTCAGGGAGGGGCAGTCTTCTGCTGGGACTGGTTGGGGCTGAGGGAGAGAACCAGGAAAAAGACATGCTGTGGAGGGGAGCAGAGATCGATCACTAATGATTAAATGCAGAGTGGTGCATACAGAGCAAAAAGAGAAAGAAACAGTGCATCATGGGAACCCCCCAGCAGTCTACGTCTATAGCAGCATAACTAAGGGATGGTTCAGGGTCACCTGATCCAGCCCTAACTATAAGCTTTAGCAAAAAGGAAAGTTTTAAGCCTAATCTTAAAAGTAGAGAGGGTGTCTGTCTCCCTGATCTGAATTGGGAGCTGGTTCCACAGGAGAGGAGCCTGAAAGCTGAAGGCTCTGCCTCCCATTCTACTCTTACAAACCCTAGGAACTACAAGTAAGCCTGCAGTCTGAGAGCAAAGCGCTCTATTGGGGTGATATGGTACTATGAGGTCCCTAAGATAAGATGGGACCTGATTATTCAAAACCTTATAAGTAAGAAGAAGAATTTTAAATTCTATTCTAGAATTAACAGGAAGCCAATGAAGAGAGGCCAATATGTGTGAGATATGCTCTCTCCTTCTAGTCCCTGTCAGTACTCTAGCTGCAGCATTTTGAATTAACTGAAGGCTTTTCAGGGAACTTTTAGGACAACCTGATAATAATGAATTACAATAGTCCAGCCTAGAGGAAATAAATGCATGAATTAGTTTTTCAGCATCACTCTCAGACAAGACCTTTCTAATTTTTAGCCAGATTTTTCGGCTCTTGCTTGCCTCTACTGGTGGTTGGCTCTCACTGCGGTATTGTATCACTTCCTGTTCCGGAGCACAGCGGTGTTTTTCTGTATCTGTTAGCTGTTTAATCTGCGCAGTTAGATTGATCTAGTTACCTAGATAACGATTTGTTTCACAGTGTAATCTTCATGTGCCTTAACTAAAGCACTCCCTCTGCTGAATCACCTCTAAATTATTTACACATTATTCAATTTGTGCATTTTTAGGAATCTGCTAGCTTAGCGCAGCTACTAGCTCTTAGCCGGTTTAGCATGGTGGCTTCTCCTGTCTCTCCTGCACTTTTCTGCTCTGGGTGTGAAATGTTTAGTTATTCCTCGGCCTCCTTTAGCAGTAATGGTACTTGTAATAAGTGTAGCTTATTTGTAGCTTTGGAGGCCAGGCTGGGCGAATTGGAGACTCGGCTCCGCACCGTGGAAAATTCTACAGCTAGCCAGGCCCCTGTAGTCGGTGCGGACCAAGGTAGCTTAGCCGCCGTTAGTTTCCCTCTGGCAGATCCCGAGCAGCCGGGAAAGCAGGCCGACTGGGTGACTGTGAGGAGGAAGCGTAGCCCTAAACAGAAGCCCCGTGTACACCGCCAACCCGTTCACATTTCTAACCGTTTTTCCCCACTCGGCGACACACCCGCCGAGGATCAAACTCTGGTTATTGGCGACTCTGTTTTGCGAAATGTGAAGTTAGCGACACCAGCAACCATAGTCAATTGTCTTCCGGGGGCCAGAGCAGGCGACATTGAAGGAAATTTGAAACTGCTGGCTAAGGCTAAGCGTAAATTTGGTAAGATTGTAATTCACGTCGGCAGTAATGACACCCGGTTACGCCAATCGGAGGTCACTAAAATTAACATTGAATTGGTGTGTAACTTTGCAAAAACAATGTCGGACTCTGTAGTTTTCTCTGGGCCCCTCCCCAATCGGACCGGGAGTGACATGTTTAGCCGCATGTTCTCCTTGAATTGCTGTCTGTCTGAGTGGTGTCCAAAAAATGAGGTGGGCTTCATAGATAATTGGCAAAGCTTCTGGGGAAAACCTGGTCTTGTTAGGAGAGACGGCATCCATCCCACTTTGGATGGAGCAGCTCTCATTTCTAGAAATCTGGCCAATTTTCTTAAATCCTCCAAACCGTGACTATCCAGGGTTGGGACCAGGAAGCAGAGTTGTAGTCTTACACACCTCTCTGCAGCTTCTCTCCCCCTGCCATCCCCTCATTACCCCATCCCCGTAGAGACGATGCCTGCTCCCAGACCACCAATAACCAGCAAAAATCTATTTAAGCATAAAAATTCAAAAAGAAAAAATAATATAGCACCTTCAACTGCACCACAGACTAAAACAGTTAAATGTGGTCTATTAAACATTAGATCTCTCTCTTCTAAGTCCCTGTTAGTAAATGATATAATAATTGATCAACATATTGATTTATTCTGCCTAACAGAAACCTGGTTACAGCAGGATGAATATGTTAGTTTAAATGAGTCAACACCCCCGAGTCACACTAACTGTCAGAATGCTCGTAGCACGGGCCGGGGCGGAGGATTAGCAGCAATCTTCCACTCCAGCTTATTAATTAATCCAAAACCCAGACAGAGCTTTAATTCATTTGAAAGCTTGACTCTTAGTCTTGTCCATCCAAATTGGAAGTCCCAAAAAACAGTTTCATTTGTTGTTATATATCGTCCAGCTGGTCGTTACTGTGAGTTTCTCTGTGAATTTTCGGACCTTTTGTCTGACTTAGTGCTTAGCTCAGATAAGATAATTATAGTGGGCGATTTTAACATCCACACAGATGCTGAGAATGACAGCCTCAACACTGCATTTAATCTATTATTAGACTCATGGTATGGAAATTGAAGACTTAACAGTATTCCCTGAAAACTCCCTTCTGTCTGATCATTTCTTAATAACATTTACATTTACTCTGATGGACTACCCAGCAGTGGGGAATAAGTTTCATTATAGTATAAGTCTTTTAGAAAGCGCTGTAACTAGGTTTAAGGATATGATTCCTTCTTTATGTTCTCTAATGCCATATACCAACACAGTGCAGAGTAGCTACCTAAACTCTGTAAGTGAGATAGAGTATCTCGTCAATAGTTTTACATCCTCATTGAAGACAACTTTGGATGCTGTAGCTCCTCTGAAAAAGAGAGCCTTAAATCAGAAGTGCCTGACTCCGTGGTATAACTCACAAACTCGCATCTTAAAGCAGGTAAGTCTCACTAATTTAGAAGATCTTCATTTAGCCTGGAAAAAGAGTCTGTTGCGCTATAAAAAAGCCCTCCGTACAGCTAGGACATCTTACTACTCATCACTAATTGAAGAAAATAAGAACAACCCCAGGTTTCTTTTCAGCACTGTAGCCAGGCTGACAAAGAGTCAGAGCCTGAAAGGGTAGTTGTAAAACTGATCATCTGCAGAGGAATGGTCTATTTGAAGAGTTTCAGTCAGGTTTTAGAATTCATCATAGTACAAAAACAGCATTAGTGAAGGTTACAAATGATCTTCTTATGGCCTCAGACAGTGGACTCATCTCTGTGCTTGTCCTGTTAGACCTCTGCTTTTTATACTGTTGACCATAAAATTTTATTACAGAGATTAGAGCATGCCATAGGTATTAAAGGCACTGCGCTGTGGTGGTTTGAATCATATTTATCTAATAGATTACAATTTGTTCATGTAAATGGGGAATCTTCTTCACAGACTAAGATTAATTATGGAGTTCCACAAGGTTCTGTGCTAGGACCAATTTTATTCACTTTATACATGTTTCCGTTAGGCAGTATTATTAGACAGCATTGCTTAAATTTTCATTGTTACGCAGATGATACCCAGCTTTATCTATCCATGAAGCCAGAGGACACACACCAATTAGCTAAACTGCAGGATTGTCTTACAGACATAAAGACATGGATGACCTCTAATTTCCTGCTTTTAAACTCAGATAAAACTGAAGTTATTGTACTTGGCCCCACAAATCTTAGAAACATGGTGTCTAACCAGATCCTTACTCTGGATGGCATTACCCTGACCTCTAGTAATACTGTGAGAAATCTTGGAGTCATTTTTGATCAGGATATGTCATTCAAAGCGCATATTAAACAAATATGTAGGACTGCTTTTTTGCATTTGCACAATATCTCTAAAATTAGAAAGGTCTTGTCTCAGAGTGATGCTGAAAAACTAATTCATGCATTTATTTCCTCTAGGCTGGACTATTGTAATTCATTATTATCAGGTTGTCCTAAAAGTTCCCTGAAAAGCCTTCAGTTAATTCAAAATGCTGCAGCTAGAGTACTGACAGGGACTAGAAGGAGAGAGCATATCTCACCCATATTGGCCTCTCTTCATTGGCTTCCTGTTAATTCTAGAATAGAATTTAAAATTCTTCTTCTTACTTATAAGGTTTTGAATAATCAGGTCCCATCTTATCTTAGGGACCTCGTAGTACCATATCACCCCAATAGAGCGCTTCGCTCTCAGACTGCAGGCTTACTTGTAGTTCCTAGGGTTTGTAAGAGTAGAATGGGAGGCAGAGCCTTCAGCTTTCAGGCTCCTCTCCTGTGGAACCAGCTCCCAATTCAGATCAGGGAGACAGACACCCTCTCTACTTTTAAGATTAGGCTTAAAACTTTCCTTTTTGCTAAAGCTTATAGTTAGGGCTGGATCAGGTGACCCTGAACCATCCCTTAGTTATGCTGCTATAGACGTAGACTGCTGGGGGGTTCTCATGATGCACTCCCCTCCACAGCATGTCTTTTTCCTGATTCTCTCCCCTCAGCCCCAACCAGTCCCAGCAGAAGACTGCCCCTCCCTGAGCCTGGTTCTGCTGGAGGTTTCTTCCTGTTAAAAGGGAGTTTTTCCTTCCCACTGTAGCCAAGTGCTTGCTCCCAGGGGGTCGTTTTGACCGTTGGGGTTTTTCCATAATTATTGTATGGCCTTGCCTTATAATATAAAGCGCCTTGGGGCAACTGTTTGTTGTGATTTGGCGCTATATAAAAAAAAATTGATTGATTTATTGATTAATTCTGACCGGACTCTATCGTTCTAACTTGACTCGTCAGAGAGCCACGCAGCGTTTGGAGCTGTGTGAACAGAACGGAGGATGATTCTCGTTTTTCTCCCAACAAGACAGGAGTCCCAGTTAGTGACTTTAATCTGCACAAAAGTGACTCACGGTTTCACATATTCAGGGATGAAAGTGATGAAAAACAAAAAAAGCTGAAACCCAAAATTAACCCCCAACACCACCTGCACGAAAATGTTTGAATTCTAGAAGCTCTGAAATGCAAACTGGGACTATTCCAGACAATAAACTGCAGTGAGTGCAGCATCCATTTAGTGAGAAAAAAACCCAAGTTTCCTTATTCAGATTCATTCCAGTAGTATTCTGCTCTTACTAGGATGCAGCAGTTTTCTAGTTTGGCAGATAGTTCTGGAGGAAATCACTGAAGAAATTAACACACTGAAAATCTGGTTTGACTGAAACAAACTGTCATTAAACTTAAATAAAACAGGGATGAAATGGAGGTGTAAGAGTCACTAGTTGTTCACAGGAAACACTTATTTATTTCTATATGTATTTATTTATTTTCATTGTTAGATGTTTTATCTTTTCTGTTGTGTTTTGTTTCATTAGTTTTTTTTGTCTCTTTCTATAAAATTGTATTGTAGCAATATTTGTTATTATGAGTTATTATTACTATTATTGTTGTTGCTGTTATTATTAATTTCTGAATAAAAAAATACAATTTGACCACGAACACTGATCCATTAATTATTATACAGAAAACAAATGCACACAAATATGCTGAGATGCGAACAGCTTAATGCTAACTTTAATATTGAAAATGCCATAGACATGCTAATGCATTAGCATTGGTCCTGTTTTTAAGTTATAAAATAGCAACTGTTTCAGAAGACCATAACAGGTGGGTTTAACATAAAAAAAGGTAAATAATACTCACAGACATATGCTCTTTAGGGTTTTAGCGGGGAAAATTAAAATAAAGTGAAAGAAAACAGTGAATCAACGAAGCAGCAAATTGAAGTAGTGCTTCGATCTGCGAATCACTGCTTTGATTGGTTCAAGTTTCAAAGCAAAGCAAAGCTGCAGAAAAGTTGATTAATCAGTGCAGAGAAATGATCATTTTCCTGACAAACACCCCCCAAAACAACGGCGACTCTGAAGGACCGATAAGGGAATCGTTAAGCAAAAAGGTTATTGATGTCGGTGGATCCAACCATTTCTCTAGGGTTATGGTCAGGATTAGGGTCAGAGTTAGGGTCAGGTTTAGGGTCAGGTTTAGGGTCAGTGTTAGGGTCAGATTTAGGGTCAGGATTAGTATTAGGGTTAAGGCTACAGTTAGGGTTGACATTAATGTTAGGGTTAATATTAGGGTTAATGTTAGGGTTGAGTTTAGGGTTAGGTTAGGGATAGAACTATCACCATGTCGAAAGTTTGGGGTTAGAGTTGGAGTTAAGGTTAGGGTTAGGGTTAAGGTTAAGGTTGGGGTTGAGGTTAAGGTGAGGGTTAAGGTTAGGGTTAAGGTTAGGGTTGAGGGTTAGGGTTAGGGTTAGGGTTAGGGTTAGGATCAGGGTTTATGTCATAGTTAGGGTTAGTTAGGGTTAGGGTTAGTTTTAGGGTTAGGGTTAGGTTCAGAGCTAGGGTTAGGTTAGGAACAGAATTATCACCATTTCGAAGACATGGTGATCAGCACTGGCACACGCGGTAATAGTCTTCTTCAGGGACAGAAACTCCCCCCCCCCCAAAAAAAAAAAAAAAAAAAAAATTGCCTCTCCTCCCAGATAAGATGTAGGCTCGGCTTGGATCCCATAATATTTTAAAGAAGTGTTTTTTTTGTAACCTTTTACTTCAAAGAAAATCATAATTAAGGCTGTGGGGCCGACACCGTCATATATGACGGCTAAGACCAAGCTTTACTAAATTATAAATAACTTTTTAATGATATGAGATAGAAACTTACTCTTTTTTTTTGCTGAAAAGTTAACTCCGCGGCCATCGGCCATCTTTGTACTCCTCATAGAAGCTGTGTGATGACGTGCGCAATGTGAGTGTCCAATCGGAATTGGTTCACCGTCACATGGTCTTCCAAAATCCAATCGTAGGGCAGATTTACCTCACGTGAAAAGCCAAAGATCGTTTTCAGGAGTGATGTGTTACTAGTTGGCCCGTTTGAATAGCCCCCTGGGTGCTCCAAAGAGTACATGCTATTAGTACATACTCAGTGCGCCGTACACCATTATGCACAGCAATCAGTGAAAGCAGGAGCAGACCGAGAGCCTCTGATGACAATCTCAAGTGCTCAAACAAAGAGTGTGTAACTATCAGGATTACTCTACTCTATTACTATTTTTCATGTGAATGTTACTGGATAACTCTGTTGCTTTCTCTGCGTAATGCACTGTTTACCATATAAAAATAACAAAACGCATAGACCATTTTGTATATATTGTTCAAAATATGCATTTGTGTTTATTGTTTGAACCTTTTTGTTGTACAGTCTTTCACACGAGACCTCAAATTACCTTTATAAAGTGTCAAAACAGTTGTTTGTTATAGTTTTGCTGTGTGTTTTGAATAAATGTGTGTGGAAAATTATTTTTCGCTTTATTTTTTCCTTGCCTATTTTTGATTGTAAACTTTTATTACACTTATAAAACATAACAAAAACACATACTATATTCTGAAAGCACAGGTTGTCCTGAAAAAAAGAGACATAAAACTTGATTGTGGGATGCAGGGAGAGCTGTTAACAACAGTAATAAAACATTTATGCCTGGCGAGTGAACTGTCCAAAAAATGCCCTCGGACCCCAGAGGGTTAAAACCCCTCTTCTCCCCAGGTATACATGATGTCACCAATCCCCCAATCATAAATCTCACATGCTGTAAGTTGTTCCTTAAGGTTTTACTGTTAGTAGCCAAGTGTTAAGTGTAAAAAACAAAACAAAACAAAACAAACAAATAAACACACTTCAAGCAAAAAAACTCAGTACCCTTGGTCAAAGGTAAGAATTAATAAGCCACACAAAACAATCATTTTATTAGGAGATTCGTGACACATGTGCAAATAATGCTTCAAAGTATTCAGGGAGAAGCAGGTAGATCAAATATTACTGGATAATTATCCCTTCATGTTTAGGCCAAATGAATCAATTGAATTCAACCTAAAGATCCAATTCCTTCCTACTCCTTTAAATTATAACATATCTGTTTTATACTCTCCAATCCGAAGGCCTATACAGCATCAACCAGGTGAATTTAGTGAAAGGGGGAATTTCATTTAAACAATGCTCCCCAAGAAAATCTTTATATTGTTCAACCAAAATGTAAGCATTTTAATGCTGTATCACCAGTCCAGTATACTGGATCATATGGTTCAGTTTGAAAAATCATTATTTCAATTCATTATTTAATAAGGTCATTAAGGAAGATGTGTTCCTATGCCTTATAGGCTCATGATTTATGTACTCACCAGATCCCCTATTATTGTGAGTTAGGTTTTCATTAGAGGGTTCAGGTTGGAAGTCACCTGGATATTGTTTATCCTTTGGTGTGACAATCATCATTGCCCTCTTGTTTCTCAAAATATCACCAGGTAGGATCTGATTTTCCACAACTATTGCCTGTAAAGAATTTGTATTATTTAACATTGACCTCTACATTAGCATATCTCCCTGTATGTCTTGTTTGCAGGTTTATACAGTAATGATCAAGGTCTGCTCTTCCGAAGCCAAGTATTGTGTGATTGTAAGGGGGTAGATATTAAAACTTAGGTTAAAATGTAAAAAAAACAAAAAAACAACCTCAGAATCCCCAAAATGGTAACAGAGAAACCTATTGACAAGAGTATGGTTATTGTTTTTACAGGACTGTTCTTACACAAATTTAAATGGTGGTCTCTGAAGAGGAGGCTGGAAGGCTCAAGGTTTTTATAAAGGCAAGATACCAGACACTATGAATCCAGTGAGTATACTGCTTCCTCAGTCTTTGTTCAGTTTTTTAAAAATATCTAGCAGGTCAATCACTAACCCACAACCACAATTCTTCAGTGTGCACACACATAAGGGTTTCAAACCTTTGGTGAAGGGGTTGTGCCAAACACAGTGTCTTCTCTGCTTTTTGTAATCCGGCCAGTCCAGATGTCTTTCTCCAGCTTCTGAGTTTTGCTTCCTGATTTGGCAACTGTCACTGCTACTTGACGCTTTTGGAAGTTGATGTTCATGAATGTTGAGTGGACGTTATCTGCTAGACGCTTTTGGAAGTTGATGTTCATGAATGTTGAGTGGACGTTATCTGCTAAGGCTTTGGTTTTGACATCAACCGCTTGCTGAACCTTCTGATACATCGGCTGAAAATCCTTCCGCCATGTTTCACGGCATTTTGGCAGTTTGGATGTCCTATTTTACATCATTTTAAAGACACTTTTTGCCATTAACCTGAGCTTCTTGAATGCCACGCTGCCTTAAAAACACTCACCTTCTGTGAAATTATGAAAAGATGCTCCAAAGAAGAGGTCCACTGAACCTTCGAGATTTGAAGACTGTTTGTGTGGAAGAATTGACCAAAATCACAACTGATCAATGCATGAGACCCGTTTCTTCACACAGGAGACATCTTGAAGCTTCATCACAAACCAAGGCTTTTATACGAAGCATTAAATGAATTTCAGTAAGAGTGTTCAATACGTTTTCTCTGTGTCATTTCACATGTTGTGTGGGCCGCCAGAAGAGGAGGTACTGCTGGCCCACCACCAGAGGGCGCCCTGCCTGAAGTGCGGGCTTCAGGCACGAGAGGGCGCTGCCGCCACGGACACAGCCGGGAGTGACAGCTGTCACTCATTATTTCCTGACAGCTGTCACTCATTCTTCATCATCTCACTCCATAAAACCCAGACGTCATCTCCACCTCATCGCCGAGATATCGTACTTCTATGGAGGTAACTTTCTCTGCCTGTATTGATTGATTGTGTTGCAGCTGTCTAACCAGAGGACCGGCGTGGGTCGCGACTGTTTCGTCCTACTTCCCGTCAGATAAGTGGTTACACAGACGCTGCACGAGTGTGTATTAGAGGTGGAGGTGGCATTCCCACCGTTGTTGTTACGGGGTGTACACACACCCACACTTGACTGTCTTTGCTCTTCGCCAGCAGTACCAGATCCGACATTCTGGGACGGTGATCACCTGGGAATTCGGGACTTGGCGGCTCCAGTATTCACCAGGTTCGGTGGCGGCGGAAATCGTGTGGTTCCGGCTCTTCTCAGGACAGACGTCTTCTATCCTCGAGCCTGCCCACACGTCACCTTTGTGGATTGACTGTTATCAGATTCTGAGATTGTTTGTATATTCGTTGTGCACCTTCACAACATTAAATTGTTACTTTTTTTGGCTCATCTATTGACCGTTCATTTGCGCCCCCTGTTGTGGGTCCGTGTCACTACACTTTCACAACAGGATATCTCGGCCAGCATCATGGATCCCGAGGGGCGTCACCCATCTGTTGGACAGCTAATGGAAGAGCAGGGTGCACAGGCGTCTGCAGGAGGCGTGCTCGGTGAGTTGCAGCAAATCCTCACCGCCTTTACCACTCGGCTGGATTTGATGTCCAAGCAAAACGTCATCCTTAATCGCAGGATGGAGGCTCTCACCGCACAGGTGGAAGCGCGCGATCAGAGTGCTGCTGCGGCTCCTCCTCCTGCCGACCCGGTGCCAGATATTAACATTCCACTGGTCGTTCAACGAACCCCCCCACCATCCCCTGAAGCATACATAAGTCCCCCAGAGCCATACGGGAGTTGTGTGGAGACGTGCGCGGACTTTCTGATGCAGTGTTCGCTCGTCTTTGCACAACGACCCGTGATGTACGCGTCTGACGCCAGCAAGGTGGCTTATGTTATTAACTTGCTTCGGGGTAAGGCACGCGCCTGGGCTACGGCGCTCTGGGAACAGAACTCACGGTTGTTATCAGCATACACTGGGTTTGTGGGGGAGTTCAGAACTGTGTTTGATCACCCTAACAGAGGAGAGACCGCTTCAACAATGCTGCTGTCAATGCGACAGGGGCGCCGGTGCGCAGCCGAATATGCAGTCGACTTCCGCATCGCGGCTGCGAGGTCCGGCTGGAATAACGTTGCGCTTCGCGCCGCCTTCATAAACGGACTGTCATCGGTCCTGAAGGAGCATCTGGTAGCTAAGGAAGAACCGCCGGGATTTAGATGGGTTTATCGATCTCGTTATACGGTTAGACAATCGGTTGGAGGAACGCCGTCGGGAGCGAGGCGAAGGACGTGGCTGGGTACGCGCCGTCCCTCTCCCTTCCGGGTTCAAAAAGGGGCCGCCCTCCCCACGCTCCACAGCCGCAGCGCTCCGTGGGGCAACAGTTCCCCCTGCTGACGTTGCTAGGGAAACGCACAGGGGCCAGTTACAATCCTGAGCGGGGATTTAACCCTTCAAGCCACAGCACTGGTGGACACGGGGTCAGAAGGGAATTTGCTAGACAGCAGATGGGCAAGGGAGGTAGGGCTCCCTCTGGTGGCGCTTCCTTCGCCATTGCATGTGCGGGCACTACATGGCACCCTCCTCCCTTTAATCACACACAAGACCCAACCAGTAACTCTGGTGGTGTCTGGAAACCATCGGGAGGAGATTGAGTTTTTTGTAACTCCTTCTACCTCCCGCGTGATTTTGGGCTTCCCATGGATGTTGAAGCACAATCCCCGGATTGATTGGCCGTCTGGGGTAGTGGTTCAGTGGAGCGAAACCATCGGGTGTGTTTAGGATCCTCGGTTCCTCCCGGTTTACATGCTAAGGAGGAGGTCAAAGTCCCTCCCAATCTGACTGCAGTGCCGGTTGAGTACCATGATCATAGTTAACGTCTTCAGCAAGGATCTGGCACTCACCCTTCCCCCGCACCGTCCGTACGATTGTGCCATTGATTTGGTTCCAGGCGTTGAGTTCCCGTCCAGCAGGCTGTACAACCTCTCACGACCTGAGCGCGAATCAATGGAGACCTACATCCGGGACTCATTAGCTGCCGGGCTGATCCGGAACTCCACCTCCCCGATGGGTGCAGGTTTCTTTTTTGTGGGGAAGAAAGATGGCGGACTCCGTCCATGCATTGATTACAGGGGGCTGAATGAGATTACGGTTCGCAACCGATACCCGTTGCCATTGTTGGATTCCGTGTTCACCCCCCTGAATGGAGCCAAAATCTTTACTAAGCTGGATCTTAGAAATGCGTATCACCTGGTTCGGATCCGGAAGGGAGACGAATGGAAGACTGCATTTAACACCCCCTTAGGTCACTTTGAGTACCTGGTCATGCCGTTCGGCCTCACCAACGCCCCTGCGACGTTCCAAGCCTTGGTTAACGACGTCTTGCGGGACTTCCTGCACCAATTCGTCTTCGTATATCTGGACGATATTCTCATCTTTTCTCCGGATCCTGAGACCCATGTCCAGCATGTACGTCAGGTCCTGCAGTGGTTGTTAGAGAACCGACTGTTTGTGAAGGGCGAGAAGTGCGAGTTTCACCGCACGTCTTTGTCCTTCCTGGGGTTTATCATCTCCTCTAACTCCATCACTCCTGATCCGGCCAAGGTTGCGGCGGTGAGAGATTGGCCCCAACCAACAAGCCGTAGGAAGCTGCAACAGTTCCTCGGCTTCGCTAATTTCTATAGGAGGTTCATTAAGGGCTACAGTCAGGTAGATAGCCCCCTAACAGCCCTGACCTCTCCAAAAGTCCCCTTCACCTGGTCGGATCGGTGCGAAGCCACGTTCAAGGAGTTGAAACGATGGTTCTCTACTGCGCCAGTTTTGGTGCAGCCCGACCCTAGCTGCCAGTTCGCGGTTGAAGTGGACGCCTCTGACTCAGGGATAGGAGCCGTGCTATCCCAGAGCGGAGAGACCGATAAGGTTCTTCACCCGTGTGCCTACTTTTCTCGCAGGTTGACCCCGGCTGAACGGAACTATGACGTCGGCAATCGAAAACTCCTTGCGGTGAAAGAGGCTCTTGAGGAGTGGAGACACCTGTTGGAGGGAGCGTCTGTGCCGTTCACGGTTTTCACTGACCATCGGAACCTGGAGTATATCAGGACCGCCAAGCGGCTGAACCCCAGGCAAGCCCGCTGGTCACTGTTCTTCGGGTGTTTTGACTTCCGGATCACCTATCGCCCCGGGACGAAGAACCAGAGGTCGGATGCCCTGTCCCGGGTACACGAAGAGGAGGTCAAAACTGCACTGTAGGGTCCACCGGAGCCCATCCTGCCTGAGTCCACTATCGTGGCCACCCTCACCTGGGACGTGGAGAAGATCGTCCGGGAGGCCCTGGCACGAAGCCCGGACCCGGGAACTGGACCAAGAAACAAACTATACATCCCACCAGAGGCCAGGGCTGCGGTCCTTGACTTCTGTCATGGTTCCAAGCTCGCCTGTCATCCGGGGGTGTGAAGGACCGTGGCAGTTGTCCGGCAGCGCTTCTGGTGGGTGTCTATGAAGGCCGACGTCCGGGAGTACATCCAGGCCTGCACCACCTGTGCCAGGGGCAAGGCTGACCACAGGAAGTCCCAAGGTCTGCTCCAACCGCTTCCTGTGCCTCATTGCCCCTGGTCCCACATCGGCCTGGATTTTGTCACGGGTCTCCCACCGTCCCAGGGCAACACCACCATCCTCACGATAGTGGACCGATTCTCCAAGGCGGCCCACTTCGTGGCCCTCCCGAAGCTCCCTACGGCCCAGGAGACAGCTGACCTCCTGGTCCACCACGTCGTCCGTCTGCATGGGATCCCCACTGACATAGTCTCGGATCGTGGTCCCCAGTTTTCCTCTCACGTCTGGAGGAGTTTCTGCAGGGAAATGGGGGCCACCGTGAGCCTCTCGTCCGGGTACCATCCACAGACGAACGGACAGGCAGAGCGGGCCAACCAGGAGCTGGAACAGACCCTCCGCTGTGTGACATCTGCGCACCCGATGGCCTGGAGCAACCACCTGGCCTGGATCAAGTATGCGCATAACAGCCAGGTGTCTTCTGCTACCGGCCTCTCCCCATTTGAGGTGTGTTTGGGGTACCAGCCCCCATTATTTCCCGTGGTGGAGGGAGAGGTCGGTGTGCCCTCGGTCCGGGCCCACCTTCGGAGGTGCCGTTGGGTGTGGCGCACCGCCCGTTCTGCCTTGTTGAAGGCCCGGACGAGGGCCAAGACCCATGCAGACCGCCGGCGGTCCCCGGCCCCTGCATACCAGCCCGGGCAGGAGGTGTGGTTGTCAATGAAGGACATCCCACTTCAGGTACAGTCACCGAAACTAATGGACAGGTTCATCGGACCATTTCGCATCCTCAAGGTCCTTAGCCCTGCCGCAGTGAAGCTCCGGCTCCCAGCTTCACTGCGGATCCACCCGGTGTTCTACATCTCCAAAATCAAACCGTACCACACCTCACCCCTCTGTGCTCCCGGTCCGGCGCCGCCTCCTGCCCGGATCATTGACGGGGAGCCGGCTTGGACAGTGCGCCGGCTCCTGGACATCCGTCGAATGGGCCGGGGGTTCCAATATCTGGTGGACTGGGAGGGGTATGGACCCGAAGAACGCTCCTGGGTGAAGAGGAGCTTCATCCTGGATCCGGCCCTCCTGGCCGATTTCTACCGTCGACACCCCGATAAGCCTGGTCGGGCGCCAGGAGGCGCTTGTTGAGGGGGGGTCCTGTTGTGTGGGCCGCCAGAAGAGGAGGTACTGCTGGCCCACCACCAGAGGGCGCCCTGCCTGAAGTGCGGGCTTCAGGCACGAGAGGGAGCTGCTGCCATGGACACAGCCGGGAGTGACAGCTGTCACTCATTATTTCCTGACAGCTGTCACTCATTCTTCATCATCTCACTCCATAAAACCCAGACGTCATCTCCACCTCATCGCCGAGATATCGTACTTCTATGGAGGTAACTTTCTCTGCCTGTATTGATTGATTGTGTTGCAGCTGTCTAACCAGAGGACCGGCGTGGGTCGCGACTGTTTCGTCCTACTTCCCGTCAGATAAGTGGTTACACAGACGCTGCACGAGTGTGTATTAGAGGTGGAGGTGGCATTCCCACCGTTGTTGTTATGGGGTGTACACACACCCACACTCGACTGTCTTTGCTCTTCGCCAGCAGTACCAGATCCGACAGTCGGGGACGGTGATCACCTGGGAATTCGGGACTTGGCGGCTCCAGTATTCATCAGGTTCGGTGGCAGCGGAAATCGTGTGGTTCCGGCTCTTCTCAGGACAGACGTCTTCTATCCTCGAGCCTGCCCACACGTCACCTTTGTGGATTGACTATTATCAGATTCTGAGATTGTTTGTATATTCGTTACTTTTTTTGGCTCATCTATTGACTGTTCATTTGCGCCCCCTGTTGTGGGTCCGTGTCACTACACTTTCACAACAATTACACATAAGTTAATTTTTGGACATCTGTGGTTTGGTGTCTTTGTATATGTGGATTATTTGGGTTTTTACCGATATCTTTGCTGAGAAACATGGTGATGTTTTCAATTTTATTTTATTTATTTATTTAAATTTTACACTGTGTGTATATATATATATATCTATATATATATATATACTGTATGTTTTTTGGCCATTTTTCAGAGAATATGAATGATAACACAGTAACTTTTTTTCTCTCATGGTTTGTGGTTGTGTGAAGCCATTTATTGTCAAACAGTTGTTTTTAAATTATAATGACAACAGAAACGACCCAAATGACCCTGATCTAAAGTTTCCGTCCCCCTGTTCTTCATACCGTGTGTTGCCCCCTTTAAGTCTGTTGTTGTTGTTGTGGTCGAGGCTCTCTGATGGTGAAGCTGCCACTCAATATGTCTCGGTCTTTATTTCTATCTGTTATGTAGAAATACAAACAGTATGACACTCTGTGGTAAATCTGTGTGGAGGAGACAGCTCTCAAAAACTGAAGGAGGAGAGTGAGGAAAGCCACCAAGACAACCAGAAGAAGCTTCTGTGGCTGTAACTGGAGAAAGTCTGCATTTTGTATCATCAGTTATCCAGCTTCATGATGAAATGATACAGAGGAGGATTTTATTCAAAAGAAGAGCTGAAAGTTCAGCTACAATTAGCCAGAAGGTACTGTACATCTGAGATGCAAGTCAGATTTGATCTGTTTTGGCGAAAGAAAATCCTTCTCTGCTTGACTCCACTATGTTCAGAAACAGTGTCAACTTCTCTGGGCTCAGAGGGTTAGATCTAGATCTGGGTCAGAAACCTGTGTTGTGTTCAGATAAATCAGTATTCTAGGTCTGTCTTGGAAGAAATGGACACAGTGTGGTCCAGATCAAATTCTAAAGGGCCATCCAGACACTTATCAGCAACATGTCCAAAGACCAGGGTCTGTCCTGGTCTGGGTTTGTGTCAGTATCAAAGGTTACTTACACTCTGTGACCAGCATTTATGCAGAAAAGTACCCTGAGATTTAAGGCATCCGTTAATTTTTCAACAAAACAATACAAACTGAATTCTAAAGTCCACATTACAAAGACATGGCTGCAGAAGAAGCACTGGACTGGCCTGCCTGTGGACCTGATCTGTCCCTAATAAAGAATATTTGGAGAATTGTAAAAATGTAAATGCAACAACATCGACCCCGTACTGTTGGATGCCTGAAGACGTGTTTGGAATCGTCCAGAATGCTGTTTCTTAAGATGATAATCAAATATTGATTATCAGAATGACCACATTTCCTGTTGAAACATTTCTGACAGCTATGTTAAAGTGGGTCATGAACACAACTAATGTGGACTAACAGGAGCCACATGGAAGGAAGTGAATTGTTTGACTTTTTAATTCTGTCTTCTTTATCTGAAAAGTTCTTTATCTGTGCAGACTGAGGCCAGCAGCAACATTTGGTCCATGCAGGTTCGCACGGCTGTCTGAAGATTTATGACGGAGCCGTGGTTATTAAATTCTTCTGTTTGCAGCAGGAACCTGCCGTGATGTGAGAGTTGTGGAATTATCATTACTGTCTTTAGGTGATGGGCTGCGTTTGACGTCCACCTCAAACTCTCATTTCTTGCTAAGATACTTGATATTTCCCAAAGCTCATGTCAGAAGAAACGTTTTATTGCTTGTTTTGACAGATGGGCATGTTCAGATTGGTGCCAGTGCAGAGCTCTTGGTGCTGTTGGAGGTTTTTGGAAAATGGATTTACGGTCATGCTCTCTTTATCTCCACCGGAAGAAAATCAATCAATCAATCAATCAATTTTATTTATATAGCGCCAAATCACAGCAAACAGTTGCCCCAAGGTGCTTTTTATTGTAAGGCAAAGCCATACAATAATTACAGAAAAACCCCAACGGTCAAAACGACCCCCTGTGAGCAAGCACTTGGCGACAGTGGGAAGGAAAAACTCCCTTTTAACAGGAAGAAACCTCCAGCAGAACCAGGCTCAGGGAGGGGCAGTCTTCTGCTGGGACTGGTTGGGGCTGAGGGAGAGAACCAGGAAAAAGACATGCTGTGGAAGAGAGCAGAGATCAATCACTAATGATTAAATGCAGAGTGGTGCATACAGAGCAAAAAGAGAAAGAAACAGTGCATCATGGGAACCCCCCAGCAGTCTAAGTCTATAGCAGCATAACTAAGGGATGGTTCAGGGTCACCTGATCCAGCCCTAACTATAAGCTTTAGCAAAAAGGAAAGTTTTAAGCCTAATCTTAAAAGTAGAGAGGGTGTCTGTCTCCCTGATCTGAATTAGGAGCTGGTTCCACAGGAGAGGAGCCTGAAAGCTGAAGGCTCTGCCTCCCATTCTACTCTTACAAACCCTAGGAACTACAAGTAAGCCTGCAGTCTGAGAGCAAAGCGCTCTATTGGGGTGATATGGTACTACGAGGTCCCTAAGATAAGATGGGACCTGATTATTCAAAACCTTATAAGTAAGAAGAAGAATTTTAAATTCTATTCTAGAATTAACAGGAAGCCAATGAAGAGAGGCCAATATGGGTGAGATATGCTCTCTCCTTCTAGACCCCGTCAGTACTCTAGCTGCAGCATTTTGAATTAACTGAAGGCTTTTCAGGGAACTTTTAGAACAACCTGATAATAATGAATTACAATAGTCCAGCATAGAGGAAATAAATGCATGAATTAGTTTTTCAGCATCACTCTGAGACAAGACCTTTCTAATTTTAGAGATATTGCGTAAATGCAAAAAAGCAGTCCTACATATTTGTTTAATATGCGCTTTGAATGACATATCCTGATCAAAAATGACTCCAAGATTTCTCACAGTATTACTAGAGGTCAGGGTAATGCCATCCAGAGTAAGGATCTGGTTAGACACCATGTTTCTAAGATTTGTGGGGCCAAGTACAATAACTTCAGTTTTATCTGAGTTTAAAAGCAGGAAATTAGAGGTCATCCATGTCTTTATGTCTGTAAGACAATCCTGCAGTTTAGCTAATTGGTGTGTGTCCTCTGGCTTCATGGATAGATAAAGCTGGGTATCATCTGCGTAACAATGAAAATTTAAGCAATGCTGTCTAATAATACTGCCTAAGGGAAGCATGTATAAAGTGAATAAAATTGGTCCTAGCACAGAACCTTGTGGAACTCCATAATTAACCTTAGTCTGTGAAGAAGATTCCCCATTTACATGAACAAATTGTAATCTATTAGATAAATATGATTCAAACCACCGCAGCGCAGTGCCTTTAATACCTATGGCATGCTCTAATCTCTGTAATAAAATTTTATGGTCAACAGTATCAAAAGCAGCACTGAGGTCCAACAGAACAAGCACAGAGATGAGTCCACTGTCTGAGGCCATAAGAAGATCATTTGTAACCTTCACTAATGCTGTTTCTGTACTATGATGAATTCTAAAATCTGACTGAAACTCTTCAAATAGACCATTCCTCTGCAGATGATCAGTTAGCTGTTTTACAACTACCCTTTCAAGAATTTTTGAGAGAAAAGGAAGGTTGGAGATTGGCCTATAATTAGCTAAGATAGCTGGGTCAAGTGATGGCTTTTTAAGTAATGGTTTAATTACTGCCACCTTAAAAGCCTGTGGTACATAACCAACTAACAAAGATAGATTGATCATATTTAAGATCGAAGCATTAAATAATGGTAGGGCTTCCTTGAGCAGCCTGGTAAGAATGGGGTCTAATAGACATGTTGATGGTTTGGATGAAGTAACTAATGAAAATAACTCAGACAGAACAATCTGAGAGAAAGAGTCTAACCAAATACCGGCATCACTGAAAGCAGTCAGCATCTGTGTGGATGTTAAAATCACCCACTATAATTATCTTATCTGAGCTAAGCACTAAGTCAGACAAAAGGTCTGAAAATTCACAGAGAAACTCACAGTAACGACCAGGTGGACGATAGATAATAACAAATAAAACTGGTTTTTGGGACTTCCAATTTGGATGGACAAGACTAAGAGTCAAGCTTTCAAATGAATTAAAGCTCTGTCTGGGTTTTTGATTAATTAATAAGCTGGAATGGAAGATTGCTGCTAATCCTCCGCCTCGGCCCGTGCTACGAGCATTCTGACAGTTAGTGTGACTCGGGGGTGTTGACTCATTTAAACTAACATATTCATCCTGCTGTAACCAGGTTTCTGTAAGGCAGAATAAATCAATATGTTGATCAATTATTATATCATTTACTAACAGGGACTTAGAAGAGAGAGACCTAATGTTTAATAGACCACATTTAACTGTTTTAGTCTGTGGTGCAGTTGAAGGTGCTATATTATTTTTTCTTTTTGAATTTTTATGCTTAAATAGATTTTTGCTGGTTATTGGTAGTCTGGGAGCAGGCACCGTCTCTACGGGGATGGGGTAATGAGGGGATGGCAGGGGGAGAGAAGCTGCAGAGAGGTGTGTAAGACTACAACTCTGCCTCCTGGTCCCAACCCTGGATAGTCACGGTTTGGAGGATTTAAGAGAATTGGCCAGATTTCTAGAAATGAGAGCTGCTCCATCCAAAGTGGGATGGATGCCGTCTCTCCTAACAAGACCAGGTTTTCCCCAGAAGCTTTGCCAATTATCTATGAAGCCCACCTCATTTTTTGGACACCACTCAGACAGCCAGCAATTCAAGGAGAACATGCGGCTAAACATGTCACTCCCGGTCCGATTGGGGAGGGGCCCAGAGAAAACTACAGAGTCCAACATTGTTTTTGCAAAGTTACACACCGATTCAATGTTAATTTTAGTGACCTCCGATTGGCGTAACCGGGTGTCATTACTGCCGATGTGAATTACAGTCTTACCAAATTTACGCTTAGCCTTAGCCAGCAGTTTCAAATTTCCTTCAATGTCGCCTGCTCTGGCCCCCGGAAGACAATTGACTATGGTTGCTGGTGTCGCTAACTTCACATTTCGCAAAACAGAGTCGCCAATAACCAGAGTTTGATCCTCGGCGGGTGTGTCGCCGAGTGGGGAAAAACGGTTAGAAATGTGAACGGGTTGGCGGTGTACACGGGGCTTCTGTTTAGGGCTACGCTTCCTCCTCACAGTCACCCAGTCAGCCTGCTTTCCCGGCTGCTCGGGATCTGCTGGAAGGGAAACTAACGGCGGCTAAGCTACTCCAATTCTCCAATTGGAGTCTCCAAT
Source organism: Thalassophryne amazonica (assembly GCF_902500255.1). NCBI lineage: Eukaryota > Metazoa > Chordata > Actinopteri > Batrachoidiformes > Batrachoididae > Thalassophryne > Thalassophryne amazonica. Next base: position 1,610,638 of record NC_047121.1, read on the forward strand.
TCGCCCAGCCTGGCCTCCAAAGCTACGAATAAGCTACACTTATTACAAGTACCATTACTGCTAAAGGAGGCCGAGGAATAACTAAACATTTCACACCCAGAGCAGAAAAGCGCGGGAGAGACAGGAGAAGCCGCCATGCTAAACCAGCTAAGAGCTAGTAGCTATGCTAAGCTAGCGGATTCCTAAAAACACACAAAGTGAATAATGTGTAAATAATTTAGAGGTGATTCAGCAGAGGGAGTGCTTTAGTTAAGGCACGTAAAGATTACACTGGGAAACAAATCGTAATCTAGATAACTAGATCAATCTAACTGCGCAGATTAAACAGCTAACAGATACAGAAAAACACCGCTGTGCTCCAGAACAGGAAGTGATACAATACCGCAGTGAGAGCCAACCACCAGTAGAGGCAAGCAAGAGCCAAAATCAAGAACTCTTCCAAGTGCACAGGAGCAAATCAGACATGAAGAGGAGGGGAGACCGGGGCTCATTATCACAGGAACACCACAAGTCCCGCCCACTGTCAGACTGTCCTATCAAAGCAGTTTGATGCATTTCATCCTGGCCTCCTGCTCCACCTGCTTTAGGACTTTTGATATGAAACTTGGTACTGGTTCACCAAGACCTTGGACAGATTGGATTTGGGGCCCATTTCAGTTCCAGTTTTGTCCACCAGGGGACAGAATCCATGAAAACTATGAACCTCACAAGGTCTTCGTGGATCATGATTAAAAGTGCTGCGTTGAAGTTCGGGCTCGGCAACTGAGGTTAGGCTCAGTTGTGGCTTTGCTTTTATTCCGTTTGGTAAAACGTGATAAGCCGCCTCCCTCTTCAAAACACATTTTTATAATTTCCCTTTCTGTGAAATGAACATGATCCGTGAAACCTGAGACAGAAGTCTAATAATATTGGTATTGATTATGTATTAGCTGTCACCTCCCTTTTGTCTCATGCAGCTCTGTAATTATTTTCACATGGATGAGGGTCACAAACAGCCGGTTTCATCATCTGTCACCTCAAGCAAGACAAATGTGCACGTTGTTCCGCGGCGCGTACAGACTACGCATACATTAAGCTAACTGGGTTCACTGCAAAGGCGATGGCTGGTTTCCTGCAGCCTCAGATCACATTCACCTCTTTGATTTCTGAGAAATGCCGTCCACCAGCTGCTGAACATAGTGTCACAATGACTTAATTCTCCTCCAGGGGGCGGCGATGAATTCAGTGCAGCCCTGGAGGCTATGACTCAGTTCACGTCAGGGATTTCCAACACCAACTTTCAGTCAGGAAGCTCAACATCTGTAAAGGTCCAAAGTGTCAAAGCGTGATTTGCGACATTAAATGTAGTTTAAAAAAAATCCTTGTGAAGTGAGGTCCAGACTTTGACACGAAGCAGAAAGTTTGACCACATTACACCCATTTTGGCGTCTCTTCACTGGCTTCCTGTCCCAGTAAGATCAAATTTTAAGGTTTTGCTACTCGTCTATAAAATTATTCATGGGCTGGCACCTCCCTACCTAGCTGACCTAATTAAACCTTACGTACCGGCCCAGGCTTTATGTTCTCAGGGTGCAGGATTACTTTGTGTCCGTAAGGTGAATAAGAAGTCTGCGGGTCACAGAGCTTTCTCTTATCGTGCCCCTGTTCTGTGGAATGATCTCCCTGCATCAATAAAACAGTCAGATTCTGTGGAGACTTTCATGTCCAGACTTAAGACGCACTTATTTTCCCTTTTGTGTGGCAGCATACTGGCATAGTATGTTACTATGCTTTTTACTCTTTTAAATTCATTTTATTAGTAAACTGAGTGTACCACGGCCTCAACTTTACCTGAATTTTCGGTCTTTTAGTGAAGTTTAGGGCTTGTGACCGGTGATCACCTTAGTATTTCTTCTGTTTTTCTTGTTGTTTAATGCTGACAAATTATACTGTATTTCTAGTCTTTCTGATGCCTGATCCTGTTTTTTTCCCTCTGTTTGAGGTGCAGCTCCATCCAGAGATGGGTGTGTTGTCTGTTTCTGAAACCCTCCTGTCCTGTGCAAAGGCAACATTCCCTGTTTATTTGTTTTGTGAATTGTTTTGTAATTTCTTTTGAATGGATTTTGGAATTGAGTGGTTAATCCCGGGCAGGTCTTCAAATGATCTGAGGTTAAATAAAAACATTTTGGTGGTATTTCTTTCACACAAAACAACATACCTGCTTTTTTACATATTGAGACCACATTTAGCTTGTAAAAACAACATTTTCATACAGACTAAATGTTCCAAACAGCTTTCACAATACTCTGGAGCATTGGTTGAATGAGCATCACTAATTCGTTTTGGCACAATCCCATCACTGGATTCTGGTTTCAATTCTGAGTCCTTGTACATTTCACTGCATCACATTTCTCCCTGCAGTAACATGTTAGCTGGATACAACACGAAGCACACACAAACCACAAACCATCACTCATCACCCAACGTCAAACCGTCACTCATCACCCAACCACAAACCATCACTCATCACCCAACATCAAACCGTAGCTCATCACCCAACAACAAACCGTTACTCATCACCCAACGACAAACCATCACTCATCACCCAACATCAAACCGTTACTCATCACCCAACGACAAACCATCACTCATCACCCAACGCCAAACCGTTGCTCATCACCCAACATCAAACCATCACTCATCACCCAACGACAAACCGTTGCTCATCACCCAACAACAAACCATCACTCATCACCCAACGTCAAACCATCACTCATCACCCAACGTCAAACCATCACTCATCACCCAACGCCAAACCGTCACTCATCACCCAACGCCAAACCGTCACTCATCACCCAACCACAAACCATCACTCATCACCCAACGTCAAACCGTCACTCATCACCCAACCACAAACCATCACTCATCACCCAACGTCAAACCGTCACTCATCACCCAACCACAAACCATCACTCATCACCCAACGTCAAACTATCACTCATCACCCAACGTCAAACCGTCACTCATAACCCAACCACAAACCATCACTCATCACCCAACGTCAAACCATCACTCATCACCCAACGCCAAAACCGTCACTCATCACCCAACCACAAACCATCACTCATCACCCAACGTCAAACCGTCACTCATCACCCAACCAAAACCATCACTCATCACCCAACATCAAACCGTAGCTCATCACCCAACAACAAACCGTTACTCATCACCCAACGACAAACCGTCACTCATCACCCAACCACAAACCATCACTCATCACCCAACGACAAACCGTCACTCATCACCCAACCACAAACCATCACTCATCACCCAACGACAAAACCATTGCTCATCACCCAACAACAAACCATCACTCATCACCCAACGCCAAACCGTTGCTCATCACCCAACAACAAACCATCACTCATCACCCAACGCCAAACCGTTGCTCATCACCCAACAACAAACCATCACTCATCACCCAACGTCAAACCATCACTCATCACCCAACGTCAAACCATCACTCATCACCCAATGCCAAACCGTCACTCATCACCCAACCACAAACCATCACTCATCACCCAACATCAAACCATAGCTCATCACCCAACAACAAACCGTTACTCATCACCCAACGTCAAACCATCACTCATCACCCAACGTCAAACCGTCACTCATCACCCAACCAAAACCATCACTCATCACCCAACATCAAACCGTAGCTCATCACCCAACAACAAACCGTTACTCATCACCCAACGACAAACCGTCACTCATCACCCAACCACAAACCATCACTCATCACCCAACGACAAACCGTCACTCATCACCCAACCACAAACCATCACTCATCACCCAACGACAAACCATTGCTCATCACCCAACAACAAACCATCACTCATCACCCAACGCCAAACCGTTGCTCATCACCCAACAACAAAACATCACTCATCACCCAACGCCAAACCGTTGCTCATCACCCAACAACAAACCATCACTCATCACCCAACGTCAAACCATCACTCATCACCCAACGTCAAACCATCACTCATCACCCAATGCCAAACCGTCACTCATCACCCAACCACAAACCATCACTCATCACCCAACATCAAACCGTAGCTCATCACCCAACAACAAACCGTTACTCATCACCCAACGTCAAACCATCACTCATCACCCAACGTCAAACCATCACTCATCACCCAACGTCAAAACCGTCACTCATCACCCAACCACAAACCATCACTCATCACCCAACGTCAAACCGTCACTCATCACCCAACCACAAACCATCACTCATCACCCAACATCAAACCGTAGCTCATCACCCAACAACAAACCGTCACTCATCACCCAACGACAAACCGTCACTCATCACCCAACCACAAACCATCACTCATCACCCAACGCCAAACCGTTGCTCATCACCCAACAACAAACCATCACTCATCACCCAACGACAAACCGTTGCTCATCACCCAACAACAAACCATCACTCATCACCCAACGCCAAACCGTTGCTCATCACCCAACAACAAACCATCACTCATCACCCAATGTCAAACCGTCACTCATCACCGAACAACAAACCATCACTCATCACCCAACCACAAACCATCACTCATCACCCAACAACAAACCATCACTCATCACCCAACCACAAACCATCACTCATCACCCAACGACAAAACGTCACTCATCACCCAACGTCAAACCATCACTCATCACCAAACGTCAAACCGTCACTCATCGCCCAACCACAAACCGTCACTCATCACCCAACCACAAACCATCACTCATCACCCAACGTCAAACTATCACTCATCACCCAACGTCAAACCGTCACTCATAACCCAACCACAAACCATCACTCATCACCCAACGTCAAACCATCACTCATCACCCAACGCCAAACCGTCACTCATCACCCAACCACAAACCATCACTCATCACCCAACGTCAAACCGTCACTCATCACCCAACCAAAACCATCACTCATCACCCAACATCAAACCGTACTCATCACCCACAGACAAACCGTACTCATCACCCAACGACAAACGTCACTCATCACCCACCACAAACCATCACTCATCACCCAACGACAAACCGTCACTCATCACCCAACCACAAACCATCACTCATCACCCAACTACAACCAGTGACTCATCAACCCAACAACAAACCATCACTCATCACCCAACGCCAAACCGTTCTCATCACCCAACAACAAACCATCACTCTCACCCAACGTCCAAACCGTTGCTCATCACCCAACAACAAACCATCACTCATCACCCAACGTCAAACCAGTCACTCATCACCCAACGTCAAACCATCACTCATCACCCAAGCCAAACCGTCACTCATCACCCAACCACAACCCATCTCATCACCCAACATCAAACCATAGCTCATCACCCAACAACAAACCGTTACTCATCACCCAACGTCAAACCATCACTCATCAACCCAACGTCAACACCGTCACTCATCACCCAACCAAAACCATCACTCATCACCCAACATCAACCGTAGCTCATCACCCAACAACAAACCGTACTCTCACCCAACGACAACCGTCACTCATCACCCAAACCACAAACCATCACTCATCACCAACGACAAACCGTCACTCATCACCCAACCACAAACAATCACTCATCACCCAACGACAAACCATTGCTCATCACCCACAACAACCATCACTCATCACCCAACGCCAAACCGTTGCTCATCACCCAACAACAAAACATCACTCATCACCCAACGCCAAACCGTTGCTCATCACCCAACAACAAACCATCACTCATCACCCAACGTCAAACCATCACTCATCACCCAATGCCAAACCGTCACTCATCACCCAACCACAAACCATCACTCATCACCCAACATCAAACCGTAGCTCATCACCCAACAACAAACCGTTACTCATCACCCAACGTCAAACCATCACTCATCACCCAACGTCAAACCATCACTCATCACCCAACGCCAAACCGTCACTCATCACCCAACCACAAACCATCACTCATCACCCAACGTCAAACCGTCACTCATCACCCAACCACAAACCATCACTCATCACCCAACATCAAACCGTAGCTCATCACCCAACAACAAACCGTCACTCATCACCCAACGACAAACCGTCACTCATCACCCAACCACAAACCATCACTCATCACCCAATGCCAAACCGTTGCTCATCACCCAACAATAAACCATCACTCATCACCCAACGACAAACCGTTGCTCATCACCCAACAACAAACCATCACTCATCACCCAACGCCAAACCGTTGCTCATCACCCAACAACAAACCATCACTCATCACCCAATGTCAAACCGTCACTCATCACCGAACAACAAACCATCACTCATCACCCAACCACAAACCATCACTCATCACCCAACAACAAACCATCACTCATCACCCAACCACAAACCATCACTCATCACCCAACGACAAAACGTCACTCATCACCCAACGTCAAACCGTCACTCATCACCAAACGTCAAACCGTCACTCATCGCCCAACCACAAACCATCACTCATCACCCAACGACAAACCGTCACTCATCACCCAACAACAAACCATCACTCATCGCCCAACCACAAACCATCACTCATCACCCATCGTCAAACCATCACTCATCACCCATCGCCAAACCGTTGCTCATCACCCAACAACAAACCATCACTCATCGCCCAACCACAAACCATCACTCATCACCCAACAACAAACCATCACTCATCACCCAACGCCAAACCGTTGCTCATCACCCAACAACAAACCATCACTCATCACCCAATGCCAAACCGTTGCTCATCACCCAACAACAAACCATCACTCATCACCCAATGTCAAACCGTCACTCATCATCGAACAACAAACCATCAATCATCACCCAACCACAACCATCACTCATCACCCAACGACAAACCATCACTCATCACCCAACGACAAACCATCACTCATCACCCAACAACAAACCATCACTCATCACCCAACCACAAACCATCACTCATCACCCAACGACAAACCGTCACTCATCACCCAACGTCAAACCGTCACTCATCACCCAACGTCAAACCATCACTCATCGCCCAACGTCAAACCGTCACTCATCACCCAACGTCAAACCATCACTCATCGCCCAACCACAAACCATCACTCATCACCCAACGACAAACCGTCACTCATCACCCAATGACAAACCGTCACTCATCACCCACCAAAACCATCACTCATCACCCAACATCAAACCGTAGCTCATCACCCAACAACAAACCGTTACTCATCACCCAACGACAAACCGTCACTCATCACCCAACCACAAACCATCACTCATCACCCAACGACAAACCGTCACTCATCACCCAACCACAAACCATCACTCATCACCCAACGACAAACCATTGCTCATCACCCAACAACAAACCATCACTCATCACCCAACGCCAAACCGTTGCTCATCACCCAACAACAAACCATCACTCATCACCCAACGCCAAACCGTTGCTCATCACCCAACAACAAACCATCACTCATCACCCAACGTCAAACCATCACTCATCACCCAACGTCAAACCATCACTCATCACCCAATGCCAAACCGTCACTCATCACCCAACCACAAACCATCACTCATCACCCAACATCAAACCATAGCTCATCACCCAACAACAAACCGTTACTCATCACCCAACGTCAAACCATCACTCATCACCCAACGTCAAACCGTCACTCATCACCCAACCAAAACCATCACTCATCACCCAACATCAAACCGTAGCTCATCACCCAACAACAAACCGTTACTCATCACCCAACGACAAACCGTCACTCATCACCCAACCACAAACCATCACTCATCACCCAACGACAAACCGTCACTCATCACCCAACCACAAACCATCACTCATCACCCAACGACAAACCATTGCTCATCACCCAACAACAAACCATCACTCATCACCCAACGCCAAACCGTTGCTCATCACCCAACAACAAAACATCACTCATCACCCAACGCCAAACCGTTGCTCATCACCCAACAACAAACCATCACTCATCACCCAACGTCAAACCATCACTCATCACCCAACGTCAAACCATCACTCATCACCCAATGCCAAACCGTCACTCATCACCCAACCACAAACCATCACTCATCACCCAACATCAAACCGTAGCTCATCACCCAACAACAAACCGTTACTCATCACCCAACGTCAAACCATCACTCATCACCCAACGTCAAACCATCACTCATCACCCAACGCCAAACCGTCACTCATCACCCAACCACAAACCATCACTCATCACCCAACGTCAAACCGTCACTCATCACCCAACCACAAACCATCACTCATCACCCAACATCAAACCGTAGCTCATCACCCAACAACAAACCGTCACTCATCACCCAACGACAAACCGTCACTCATCACCCAACCACAAACCATCACTCATCACCCAATGCCAAACCGTTGCTCATCACCCAACAACAAACCATCACTCATCACCCAACGACAAACCGTTGCTCATCACCCAACAACAAACCATCACTCATCACCCAACGCCAAACCGTTGCTCATCACCCAACAACAAACCATCACTCATCACCCAATGTCAAACCGTCACTCATCACCGAACAACAAACCATCACTCATCACCCAACCACAAACCATCACTCATCACCCAACAACAAACCATCACTCATCACCCAACCACAAACCATCACTCATCACCCAACGACAAAACGTCACTCATCACCCAACGTCAAACCGTCACTCATCACCCAACGTCAAACCGTCACTCATCGCCCAACCACAAACCATCACTCATCACCCAACGACAAACCGTCACTCATCACCCAACAACAAACCATCACTCATCGCCCAACCACAAACCATCACTCATCACCCATCGTCAAACCATCACTCATCACCCATCGCCAAACCGTTGCTCATCACCCAACAACAAACCATCACTCATCGCCCAACCACAAACCATCACTCATCACCCAACACAAACCATCACTCATCACCCAACGCCAAACCGTTGCTCATCACCCAACAACAAACCATCACTCATCACCCAATGCCAAACCGTTGCTCATCACCCAACAACAAACCATCACTCATCACCCAATGTCAAACCGTCACTCATCATCGAACAACAAACCATCAATCATCACCCAACCACAAACCATCACTCATCACCCAACGACAAACCATCACTCATCACCCAACGACAAACCATCACTCATCACCCAACAACAAACCATCACTCATCACCCAACCACAAACCATCACTCATCACCCAACGACAAACCGTCACTCATCACCCAACGTCAAACCGTCACTCATCACCCAACGTCAAACCATCACTCATCGCCCAACGTCAAAACCGTCACTCATCACCCAACGTCAAACCATCACTCATCGCCCAACCACAAACCATCACTCATCACCCAACGACAAACCGTCACTCATCACCCAATGACAAACCGTCACTCATCACCCAACCAAAACCATCACTCATCACCCAACATCAAACCGTAGCTCATCACCCAACAACAAACCGTTACTCATCACCCAACGACAAACCGTCACTCATCACCCAACCACAAACCATCACTCATCACCCAACGACAAACCGTCACTCATCACCCAACCACAAACCATTGCTCATCACCCAACAACAAACCATCACTCATCACCCAACGCCAAAACGTTGCTCATCACCCAACAACAAACCATCACTCATCACCCAACGCCAAACCGTTGCTCATCACCCAACAACAAACCATCACTCATCACCCAACGTCAAACCATCACTCATCACCCAACGTCAAACCATC